>NC_083355.1:100415418-100677918 GCF_030254825.1 Meriones unguiculatus | reverse complement strand
CAACCTCACAGATCCTACTTGTAACTCATCTTTTACCTTGGCATTATATCCTTTACAATCCCCTTCAGTCTTTCTTTTGGGCATGATGGTGGCATTGGACAGAGCAATATGGTGGCTCAGGGATTTGATCTTCTTGGGGTTATACTCACTGATCCTTCACTTTCACATTATAATTTCTTGCTCTTGCAGTAACTAATACAGTTAGTCAACAGATCGAAATCTCTCCCTATAAATCCCTCTGAAAAACCTGATTGCCTCATAAAGACCTCACTTATAAATACTGAGAATTAATATCCCAACACATAAACTTTACTTTCCACGCTAGTATTTACGCCTCAGCAGGAGTCATAACAGACAAAAAATACGCAGTATTGTATGAAAGTATGTTATTTTATTATAAGTTAATATAAAAATGTAGCAGAATAAAGAATATTTAGAGTACCGGGCAAGTGAAGAGTATTAAGCTTATATATAAAAAGGCCAGAGCAGGGGTTTTAAGGAGGCAATGGAACAATGTGGAAATTTAGCAGCCATTAACTAATAGAATTGAGACCCATGATAAAGCAGTACTATTGCATAATCCTAAAGAACAAACAAGTTTCAGTTCACATTGATGCCTTGTGCTCACTCCAGATACAGCTGTATTTCACTTGAGAAAAAGGTCCTCAAAAAAGAGACCCATGTAGAATGATGGTTAGACAGTTTATTCCACTGAGAACATAAATCCAGAAAGCATTGCAAAAGGATATTCATATGGAAATAGATCCAACTTTATAATGATGCAAACAAATGTAGAAAACTCTTTTCCACTGAATTTGCAAATATCCAAAAGCAAAGAACTCTAGAATAATAATAATAATAATAATAATAATAAATAATAATAATAATAAACAGAAAAGATCCAGGCAAAGTCCTTTCCATAGTATGACTTTATTCACTGTCATACCCTCTGGTTCTAAAGACAGTTTATGAAATGAAATGTTTCAGTGGTCTGCTATACAAAACATTTCATGATTAGATTAAGTCTGATTTCATTTCTCTGTCAAACAAACTAAGTGCTCATCATGTGGCCACAATTTCATGCTTATCTTTTTCCTTGAGCTATACATAAAATCAATGTTTTCTCTTTCTTTAAGATGGAGATGGCCTTTCTGATATTGCCTACCTCAATGGGTTTTCATGAGACTTAAATTATGTGCTACAGTTAAGGTACTTTAAAATGTTTCTAGCTTTGTAAGTTTTAGCTGTCAATACTCTTTCTCTTTGTAAATCTTCAAGGCAAATTATCATGTAAGTGTTTGATAGTGTATTTCTCTTCTAATGGGTGGTTGTTCATAAATAGATGACAGTCTTTTACACTACAGTATTTTAAACTGCATGTTCAAAATAAATCATTAAAAGTATCCCAGAAGGAGAAAGACACACATGGCATATACTCACTTATAAGTGAGTACTAGACCTATAAGATAGGATAAACATACTAGGGCCAGGACACTACCATAGTATCAGAAGGCATCACCAGCTACTCACATCAAGGTGATCTTCACTACCCTCAAGCCCAGTTCTTCCTCTTTTCATGGTTTCTCTTTCTCTTTCAGTTCTCCCCCTTCCCCCCTTGACTTGCCTCTTAGAGACACCTGAGGTCTGACTCTGTGGGGTCATCTCAGGAGTGGTATGAAGAGTGCTATGCTCCTTTCAGACATCATGGCACCAGGCAGGGGTCATGTCAGTCATGCCCCACTACCCAGGCCTATGTGGAGCCTAACTGGTGATTTCTTTGTGCTAACTTCCTGTTCATGTGCCTTGGTACAGGCTGGTGGTTGTCTCTGGCTTGCTTCTTGCCTGGGCCTGCCCTAGTGGTCCCGTGCAAGGGTGCAAGGGTGCAAGGGTGCAAGGGTGCAAGGGTGCAAGGGTGCAAGGGTGCAAGGGTGCAAGGGTGCAAGGGTGCAAGGGTGCAAGGGTTGTCTGTCAGACTCACTCCTCCTGAGCCCATGACCCCAGGAGGGATCTAAA
Source organism: Meriones unguiculatus (assembly GCF_030254825.1). Classification (NCBI taxonomy): domain Eukaryota; kingdom Metazoa; phylum Chordata; class Mammalia; order Rodentia; family Muridae; genus Meriones; species Meriones unguiculatus. The sequence continues at coordinate 100,675,905 of NC_083355.1, read as the reverse complement.
TGCCCAGCTAAAGAATACAAGCAAGTATTTATTGGTGGAAGGCAGCTCAGATGAGCATGGTTAAGGAGAATGGCATTTGATGGGGCTGGGGGGTAGATGGTGAGGTTACAGTGATAGTGTAGATGGAATTATCTGCCCAGCCTAAATTGTTTTAAGGCAATTATAAAATCTAGGAGACATCTGTGTGTTATTTGGTTTTGATAGTGGGTTAAATAATACTGCCGTGATACTCATAGGGCAAATGATAAACATTCTATAGTCAAAACCAGTTTAAATTTACAACAACAATAAGTGAAAACCTATATGAGGAAATGGAACTCCACGAAATTTGCTCATCCTCAGACATTCCACGGTGCCCTGTCTGCTATGTCACTTCCTTAAGAAAACTTGTATTTACAAAAATAAGACAAGGTAACAAAGAAAATTCAATGAATTCTGGAACATTGACATGTTGTTTATGACATTCTATAGAAGGGCTCATCTCAAACACTAGCTACAGTTCCAGTGTCACATAGCCACTAGTTTTAAATAAATGACATTTTTTTTTACCTTTAACAGATGAATTTTACTCTTCTTTAGTTTTTTATTTATTAATTTTTTATTAATTACAATTAATTCACTTTGTTTCCCATCTGTAACATCCTCCCTGGTCCCTTCCCAATCCCTCCCTCCCTCCCTCTTCTCCTCTTATGACCCTCTCCAAGTCCACTGAGACCTATCACACACAATTTACTGAAATGTTAATGAATCTAGATATAAATCAAATTAAAATTATGCCAGTGAAACATTCCAATAATTTTCTCTAATTTGAAGAAAGAAATCATTGTCTCCAACCTCTTCCACTCTGAACCTCTTCCACTACTTTTCCAGTGACAAAATAACATAGCATCAAACAACCAGCATGAAGATGAATGTTTTTTTTGAGTCTCTAGTCTAGTTCCATCTTCGTTTTATCCTAGAATTAGTTACACTCATATTCTCCAGTTTAATATGTTATACTACACCTCATAAAAGAATCTAGAAATAGTTCACATTTAGCTGCCATCACACAGGTAAGGCTACAAAAATTCAAGACTGAAATCCCTTGAAAACAGACCCTGATGAGGCACCTTGTCTTCTAATTAGGGTTAAATTGGCTTTCTATTAAAAAAAAATACTCTCCTCAGTGAAGAAAGGAATGTTCCCACCTGGCTTACATTATAAAGGTTAAGGCGGTTGGCACACAGAAAGAAGAAGAAGCCTACTGCCTCATCTCTTTTGCTACTTTCTCTCAGCAAGTAGCAGAGAATGTTGATTTTTGAAGAGAAAAAAAATCTGATTGAGACCTATTCACTAAAATTGATAAAATGCTCCATTACCTCAAGATCAAAGAGAAGTCAAGAAAAAATTATACCTAAGGGGACCGGGGAAAGCCTGTTGAAGCCCTTCAGCAGACAGGCAAGTGACAGACCAGGAAGCAATTGTTGAGCCATCAACCTAACTGCCTGTGAAATCTACTCAGGACCCAGGAGCTGCCACCCGGATAATATGATCTCTAGACCGAAGCACCTGGGACCTGTCAGTCATTAGAGCCCAGAGAATTAAGAGTTATATTATAATTGTCTCCATTTCATAGCCTTAGTTTTCAATGAACTGGAAAAGTATGAGGCTCAAAACAATTTGCTTTGTAAAAGACTGCAGGAAATAAAAGAAATGATATGATTTCTTGTCATTGTTAAGATGGGAATGAAAAAAAAGTCTATTGAAGGTTCCTAGCAAAAATGTATTTTTTTTTTTGTAATCATTTCAAAGACACCATTCAAATCATGACTCTCAATATAACCAGATAATATTATTCTGTGGAAATCTTATATATTATGAAATAATTTTTACCAATTTTTCTCATTTAACAGCTCATTTAATTTAAATCAAAAAGTGACAGATCAATAATATTTGAATGCATTTTAAAAACAGAAATTTCTTGACATGATAAAATAAGTTCAAATCCAGTAAAGAGAATATGAAGTAGTTCATCTTATTTTTATTGTTGTTAGATTTCTTTACTGTATTCTGTCCACTTGTTATAAAAGCTGGCCTTCCTGTGGGGTCTCTCCTAATAGTAATTTAGTAGTAAATTCAATGACTGGCTTTCAAAGCAAAAGAATATTCTATTGCTAGATTAGCAAATTCACCACTTAATATACAAGGATGGCTATTATCACTGGAATGCTAAGCAACCTAAGCAACTGAGCTTTGAGTATAATTGAATGTAGATGACCATAGGACCCATGGTTTGTAGTTGCCATTTACAGCTAGCTGGAGGAAAAGTATGAACTCTCATGTGATAGAAAGGAAGCTGATTGGTGGTAAGTCATGTATTATAATCCCTTAACATTCACATTACAGAATATGATTATATGTATATTCCTTTATCAGCCATTCACAATACTCTATAAGATGCATAACATTGCTGTTATCGTACTTTTAAAATATAACCTGTGTTTTGTTTGAAAATTCTAGTTATGAAGAGTCGAAGGCATTAATATGGCCTGAAGACTATCACACTGATGGTCAAAGGATATGCTTCACTTTACAATTTAATAACTACAAGGGTTGCCTTTATCTCCATTTTAGACACAACCATGATCATTGCAATAACTGTAAGATCCATACCTCTGTGACCCAAGCTTTGAGAGAGATGATGCTGTTAGCAGACCGATCTTCCAATGAATACCATGCATTCAGTTCTTCCTGGATTCAGCCAGTTGGAATTTCCTAACTCTAACCACTGCCAGATAATACTTAAAATCCTAGGTTTTGTGTCTTTAATTTCAGTTCGGTTCACATCATTAAGTATTTGTCATTCAACCTGGAGAATTTTTGGTGTGGCAGCCACTGTACTTGATTTTCTATATACTTCTTCTTCTACATAATTCATATTATCACAATTCAGATTTATGGCTTCAAAGAATTCAGTAGTGTGCTATTGGCAACTACACAACATAATACAGAAAAACAAAAACATTTCTTGCCATACTAGCTCAGTTTTCAATTATCTTTTAATGAAGTGTCTGATGCTACAATTTTACAAAGGAAAAAAAAAAAGCTATGTATTGAGGAGATGGCTCTGTAAGCATTTGCCATGCAAATAAGAGGGCTGAATATGAATCTGTAAATCCCACACAAAGCTAGAGGAAGTAACCAGCATGCGTCTGAATCTTAGTGTCCTTGTAGTGTCCTTGAAGAGTGATGAGAAATAGGAATAGGAGAATTCCCAGAAGCTTAGAGGGTAGCTTTGTCGTACATAGAGCAAGAGATCTTGTCTCACGCCAGGTGAGAGGTAAGGATCAACATCCAAGACTGTCTTCTGACCTCCACACATGTTATATAGTAAGACCGTACTTCTGAATTAACAAGAAAACACACACACACACACACACACACACACACACACACACAAAAAAAAGAGGCAGAGACAGAGACACAGAGATAAAATATTAGAGACAGATGGAGACAGAGAGCCAGATAAAGGGAGACAGATTAAAGAATAAAGAGATGAGATTAAAGAATACAATGAGTTATTTAACTGTTACTTGAGGAGGTTCAAAGACATGACATGAGCTTGGTTCTGAGGAAGAATTCATCCTCATATGCAGGACCAAGGAAGGAAAGAAGCCAAGCCATCAGATGATTTGAGTTCCATGGGGTAGGGTTGCTAGATGCAGAGCATGCCTAGAGATCTCACTGGAGGTCTTTGAGCATTTGAATGTTTTGTTCCACCAGTTCAGATTAATTAACATAGAAACAGCATTCCTACCCCAGTACAACACCTATCCTTCCCTGTCCAGCAATCAAAAGTCCAGAGCTCTCTCATTTTGCGGAACAACTGTGAATGGGTAGGTGATCTGTCACTGGAGGGACTTGAGACTGTGCATGGTGGAAGCCAAGGCCTTGTCAAGCTTGTCTCAGAAGCTGTCAGCCAGGTGTTATGTCTGGTCCATTTACTCTGTAAACATATAAACTTTTAAAGGTAACATTATAGGTACGTTTCTGCATTAACACATGTATGGAGTATGCTGTGTATACAAATCCTTTGTTATTTTTAGCAGCTGTGCTACTTGTCTCCTTAGCATTTAAAATTTTTGAAGTCAATAAAGCATTATTTAATCTATCTCTGAGAGACTTTTTATCCCTCTATTTATGAGTATTTACTTTAAGGCGCAGATTTATATTTTTATAGTTCCTTGACTTGTAAGATTTTAACGTATACCACTAATATGTTTTATGTTATTATTCGACACATATGATGGAACATTATCAGTTTTAATGTGTAAAAGTATCCCCGTGACAACTACTATTTCCAAAAAAATGGGTCATAACGGGACCAGTCTTTTTTTAATTAAAGGCATAAACCCATTGAAATTTTGAATAATTATCAATTGTATGATATAACCAAACACATCCATCTGACAAACTTGTGGGGGATGGGACTACCTTTAGAGTTATTTTTGGCAAGTAATGGCATTTGATTGCATAAAGAACAAGATAATTTTTTAATATATACTTTATTTTTTTGTCAGGTTTTGGAAAAAATATTTAAACCTCTAATATTAACATGATACTTTTATGAAAATTTGAAACTTCTAATTTGTCTGTATAAATAACAACGTTCCCTTTGAATCATCTGTTATAGTTCAAGAATAGTCAATCAAATCACTCAGACATTGATCTCAGTCAGATATTGATGGTTTATTGAATTTATAACCCAGGACTGATCATTATCAGGGACACAGAGGACTCAGGAGTCAAACTGTGACATTAAGTAGTTTTCAGAATGAGCTTTTAAAAGGAGGAAACCACATCTGAGTTGGAAGAATCAATTCTATTCCAGCCACATTGTGGGTAGGCAGCTAGAGAAAGCATTTCAGCTGACCTTTAAGTGATTGCCTGGGATATAGGGTAGGGGGACTTGGGGACTTTCCAGTTCCCTTCTGTGTAGGGTTTTGGAACTTCCCAGCTCCTTCCCATTCCCATGAAAGAGGAACATAGCAGCGTATTGTAATTTAGCTCGAGCAGAACATACATTTATCATTAATTCAGGCAGAACACATATTTATCATCTTATTATTCTATTTCAGCAGCAAGTATTGAACTGTGTACTAAGGATGAGAAAATGGCTGTTCTAGGAAGTAAGGCCTGGACATGTCTAGACAAGTCTCAGTGTTGGTGGTCCTCAACAATAATACCTTTGGAAATTTAAACATTGGCTAAGTAATGTATGTCTTGATTGTTTCTGATTTCTGGCTTTTTTTTTTTTTTTTTTAGAAGTTTAGCTAACCTTAGATTTTTTTTTTCTTCCATGAGGTACCATGGAGAGAAAACACAAAACACATTTAAATAAAAATCAAGGAACATGTAAGAAAATTCTATGTTCTGAGCTAGCTGTAGCAGCAAAACCCTGTCTCTCATTCTTGGAATTCAGGTTTTGTTGTTCTGTGCAGGTGGTCCCTTAGCAAAAGGAGATTTCAGGCAACAGGTACTCACAGTCTGCCTAGACGATTTAACTTGGTATCATGCATGTTAGACTGTGTCCTCGGTATTTGTGGATGCTTTCCACTCTGCTGCCATACATGCATGGCCTGGGGAAGTGCTCATGCTGTTGTCATCAGCTACTTACACCTCCTGCCACCTTTGCCTTTGTCTTTTGTTTCATTTGTTTTGAAGTCTCCAGGGTCACTTGCTCATTGCAGGGGACACAGTGGGACCAGAAAAAGCTTAGGAGCATACTTGTGTTTGTGCATGAGGAGGAAGCCCCCCACCCCTCCTCCACATTTGTGTGCTCCTTCTGGCTGTGTACTGCAGGACCTGGCAGGTGGGAGAGGAGGTAGCAGGTGCTTTTGTAGGAGGAGCATACCTTTTTGTTTGTTTACCTCCTGGAAGGCAGACTGAGAAAGGAAGGCAGGCTCTGTATGACTGGGTCTTGTGAGCTAGAGGGTGAGGTGAATCATAATGCCCTTCTGGTGAGGGGAATGAAAGGCTTCAGGCTGGACAGGCCTCAGTTTCTATTTCTCAGAACACAAAACTATGGAAACCAGATACAATAACTCAATAACCTCCCTAGGGATGATGGTGGAGGGCCTGGCTTTGTAGCCCCAGGTTGGGAAGGGGAGGGGTAGCCAATTCTTATAGTCCTCATTGTTTGAGTTTCCAGGGTTGAGCGCCCTTGACTTCTCTTTCATAATCCTGGGCCATTATGGTCCCACACTTAACTAGTTTGGTACTGCTTTTTTGGAGCATAATATCTGACACTGAATGAGTTTATTGACTTTTCTAGTGTTGTTGTTCCAGTTTCCCAGTGATGTTGTCAGCTTCATCAGAGTTAAAGTCACAATGTGCACTTCTATAGAACAATGACATCAAAGTCATATATTTAATATAGAAAGGGTTTAAAATAAAACCCATAGGAAGTTATCTTCCAAAGCTATAAAATTTTGAAAAAAAGCAGTTTTTATTTTATATTACAACCAGTCTTTATTGAAAAGCTGCTCTTTCATAAAAGTTTTATTTGATAAGAGTAAAAAGAATATTGACAGATTATTTCTTAGGATTGGAGGGAATCTATGGATATAAACAGTATTTCTACCAAATCCCTTGAACAATATTACATGTTTAAGTGGTGTCCAAATTATTACACTTAAATCAGAAACACTTTGTTCAATTAATAAAAATACTCCTTGTTAATTCTTCTTGAATCTCTGTAAAATATCTCAACCCATTAATCTTATCTCTGCAAAATGGAGGCATATATAATTAGATAATTTTCCACCAAAACATACCAGAAGTATCCATTCACAAGACAACCAGTCCTTTTCTCTTCATTCCATGTTATGGTTTCATTGTGAAATGCCTCCACAGGCTCAGACATTCAAACTCAGTCTTCAGCTGCAGCAGCGTTTGGTGATATAGTGTAAATTTCAGTAGCAGAGAATACCAGGAAGGAGTAAGCACCCCATAGCTTCTTTTTCACTATATTGCTGCTTTCTGGTCTGCCCCTCTGATAGTACCATCCATCCGATCTTCTTACCAAAGTTGACTGAATCAAGCTCCATTCAGGGCAAAAAGACTGAAACACTCTGATATTGTGAGCCAAGTTAATCTTTCCTTTCTTACGTTGCTTCTGCCATGTGTTTTCTCCTAGAAAAGAAAAACACACACACACACACACACAGCTAACATATTAATATTACATTGTTTATTCTTCATTTTCTTCTTTCCAAACTATGCAAGTGGTCTCATTGCTTGTTCTGAAACTCATGAACTCTTTTTAAAAAAAGTTTACTTATGGTAGCCAACCATGCTTGGGGAGACTGTCCTGCTTCAATGGCTGTAAAGGCCTGAATGATCATGGCTGCATTACTCTGTTGTGAGACTCTCATCTTGCATATATACCACAGGCAAACCAAGGAGACCAACACGAGAAGGCCTGCTAACGCTCCCATGACCGCCCATTCCTTCAGATGATTCATGGCTGCAGCAATCCATGATGATAATCCTGTGGCTAGTCCTGCGTCCACTCTGGTAGAATTTACTGTGACAATGGCCACTCTCAGCTGCTCCATCGTAGTATCGAATTCTCCAGTCCAATTACCTAAAATATAGCTAGACAATTGTTTAGACAGATTTGCAGCACAGGAAAAATTCTCATGTTATATGCTAGTGACTCAAAGTCCAGCATATTTTCATTGACAGCCAAGTTGAGCGATTTGCCATAGGGTATCAATTTGTTCCTGCATGAGGTCAATCCTCTGATTGAACACCATCAAGCTTCCTTTTAGTTGAGCATTAATTCCTTTTTGTACAACTAGGGCATGAGCTACATTGGCTAAAAGATTACTCAGGGTCTGAGCATTCTGCCCAGTATGACTCATGGCTAATGCCCCGGTGGTAGCTCCAACAGCCGCCAATGAGATGGCAGTAACAATGGTGGCTGTAGTTCCAAGATCCCTTTTCTGTCTGAAGAGAGTCATAGCGTGAGGGGCATCAACGGGCACAGGCACCCAGCGAGGCATGCGAGTAACCAGGGCATACCTAAATTTACTAGCATTCCAGCATTGGGCAAAAAAGCAAGTATCATTACCACAATTACTTGGCTCTAACTGGCTAATAATGAATAAAGATGGGGGATATAAACAAACAGGTGTGGGCTTATAGGAAATATTATGAGAAGCCTTAACCCCCTCGTTGGAACATCCTGCATCAGTTCTAGATCTAGCAGTGGTGGTGTCCGAGGTCTGAGTAGGTTCAGGAGACCATTGCCCCCAGGGGCGAGACGTGCTCCATGCCAATTGACTAACTCCATGTTTTCCTCCACTTTTGAAACTCAGGATGCGAGGCTAAGCACTGTACTCAGGGTCAGCTGCATTGGACCCAGAGAAGAGCATGTCTGAATGCATGCGGGTTGATGCCCCAGGTCCCGCCTCTGAGAAAAAGGTATTGGTCGGTCTGATGCTCTTTGGGTGGATGACACATAAATGAACATCTGTACAAAGTTCCAATTTATTTCTAATATCAGAGATCAGACCTCTACTCTTGCCTGATGCGTCTAAAACAAAAAGGGGGAACTGTAGAGAGCTGCGGAATGCTATGCCTTAAAGATGGAGCTGGTTTCCACCTTCCACCTTCCCGATGGTGAATGCTCTATGTCACGAACAAGTCCACATTTGGCTAAGGCTGAGGATCTGGCTTGCTTCCGTGTATGTGGACCTATCTGCATTGCCTACGTGGCACACTGGGGTTGGCTACCCAGAGGCTATTTAAGCTGTGGGCTGGCTTTCCCCAGGGTCAGATGATTGTTCAAGGTTCCTGAATAAACTGCATTGAAAAAAAAAAGAGTTTACTTATTATCAATTACTTTAATTATATATAACTATTTTTATTATAAATCACAAATTAATAAATATTTATAAATTATAAATATATATATAAATTATATGTCAACACAACTTGTCCTATCTATATAATATTACTTTTGTCCATATGATTTCAGGGATGACCACTTGATATTAGATAACTGGGGAATTCTTCCCTGGGGAAGGTTATTTCTCTCACTCTCAATACTCTTAGTTGCCTCTCATTCTTTTTCTAGAATTGGGACCCTGTGAGATTCCTCCCATTCATGCTAGCATATCTATCAGTGTTCTTGCTACTGTCTTGTTTAAGCAAACATTTTGTTCAGACTTCAGGGATGTAGGTTCCCTAACATTTCTAGGAGATGTAACCCCACATAGGAATTTCTATTAATCTGGTCCTTTTCAGTGTATTATTATTTTAAGTATTAATATTAATATCATTGCCGTTAAAATATGGAACTCTTCATGAATTTGTGTGTCATCCTTGATCAGGGGCCATGCTAATCTTACTGATATTGTTCCAATTTTAGTATATGTGCTGTGGAAGTCAGCGCTTAAGCTTGTACTTTAAAATCTTACTACACTCTATGGAAACTTTTATGAGCTCAAGGCTCAGAAATAGTTCTGTAGATGTGTCAGCTGGGGTTTGTTGCCACACAAACACTTGACCTTTAAATTTGATCAATAATCCTACCAAGCTATGACAACTATGAAATACAGCAATGACAGGAATGACATGATAATCATATGGATGGAGTAGTGGCACACATATATTCTTTTTTTTTTTTTTCAATGAAATGCAGGGATTTTTATTATACATCTTCTTTATCAAGCTAATCTAAAAGGTCAGTCTCCTTTCTAATGTTTACTTCCCATGGCTCCCCCATGCTGGCTTGTGTGATCAGGTATGTCTCATCAAACCTATTTCAATCAAGTGAATAATAGTATTTTTTTCTGTCTCCAAGTGACAACAGTGTTAGCTTTATACAAAAATAACCTTTAAAATACGCTAAATATGGAGAAATATGCAAAGTCTCATAAGTACTTGGGATGGGGAAGTAAAGGGAGGAGTAATTGATAATAAGAAATCCAACCTCTTTAATAAATGAAAGAATTCCTTACTTCCACAAAGCCATGGCTTTCTAGCATGCCCCACTTCTTTGCAGCTAATAAAATCCTAACGAGAGATGACGCCTTTGCATGTTTATGTTATACTGCTATCCTTTCTGACTTCTACACCCCAGTGATCAATTTTTCTTTCATTTTATGATTCCACTTGTTCAATAGCTCCAATTTTCTTTATCATTCTTTATTATACTTGTGAGAATCCACTCTTTTCCTGTTTAACCCCCTCCAGATTCATTCAGAAGAAAATGGCAATAGAGAGATGGATCAAGTGTTTAAGTAGACAACTCTTCTAGAGAACTGGAGTTTGGAGCTCCCATGTCAAGTGGCTCACAGTTGCTTGAAACTCCAGCCACAGGGTGTCTGACAGCTTCTTTTGGCCTCAACAAACATCTGTATACATGTGGCAACACACACACACACACACACACACACACCACACCACACACAAGACATGTTTTCTTGCTTGCTTGCTCCTTTCTCTCTATCTCTCTCACATACTTTAAATTCTTTAATCATTATAAAACAATTCATTTGTGTCCTTTTCTAATCTCTCAGAAAAATACAACCTCACATTAGTGCAGGAAAGAAAATGAATAAAATGCTGTTTGGGTTTGAAATATCATTCAAGAAAGTTAAACCCACTAACAAAGCGTAAGACCTACTCTCTGAATATGTTCAAGTAGTGTACTACAATGAAATGGATTCTATTTGTTTTCTTTTTATTGTTTTTTTTTTTTTTGTGTGTGTGTGTGTGTTGTTTTTCTTTATTTCCCTCCAAAATTAACTTAGTTGGTATAAGGTCTTTGCAATATAGGGATGTATTCTCAGAACATCCATAATAACATTCCACATAGTATAATGCTATTTCTTGCTGGCTGGCATCTGGCAGCTTCTTGAAATAACAAAATGGGATGATAATAAAGATGATGATGATGGAAGTGATGAAAAATAGGAAATGTCCTTATTTCCAAACCAGACAAAGAGTTCAATCTCCTATTCAAGTTATTTCTTGATGAGCAGGCTGATCAAAGTAAAAAGAGAGAGAGAGAGAGAGAGAGAGAGAGAGAGAGAGAGAGAGAGACTTTTTTCTTTCTTTCTTTCTTTCTTTTTTCTGAGTAGCTTTGACTATCCTGGATTCACTTTGTAGACTAGGCTGGCCTCGAAGTCATAGCAATCCACCTGTCTCTTCCCCTATGAGAGCTGGGATTAAAGGTATGTGTCACCACACCTAGCTCAAAGTAAAATTATCAGTAGTCCTTAATTCAAGAAAACAAGTAAAAAATAGTTGGAAATTAGTTGTAATATTATTTTTTAAACTTGTGATCTTTATTACAAATTTAATGCATCTGTTAATGACAGCTACGTACTCATCAAAATTCTGTTTGCTGAGGGATAGTGAATACAGCCAGACTTAAAAGCCATCGTATATTTGTATATTAGAAATCTGAGTGCAAATAAATAAATAAATAAATAAATAAATAAATAAGACAGCCTACAGTAGGCATTTTCTCAGATTGCTCCAAGCTATGCATTTGAAAGATGTAACAATGATCTGCTCAGGACTGTTTTCTGAAGTGGTTGACAGCATTGTTTATGAAGATTAGAAAACATCCTACACCCTTCCAATAACTGTGATCCAAAATAATTTATATGCAATTTCATCACTCTTAATATTTTGAAGAGGATTTGGTCTGGCTGCTCTTAGTGGCTGCAGTATGTCTTTTCCCTCCTTCCTTCAAAGAAAACATTTGGCAGAAATGAATGTACTGAAGAGACAATAAAAGACAGACACTAAATACTACAAGATGTGAAATGAATGCTTAGAGGATAATTTGCAGAACTTGTTGACAAGACATACACATTGCAGTAGGACGGTCAGGAGCGCTAAATGGTGCCATGAAGGAGGTGTTTTCAGAAAGTGAAAGTAGAGGCTTTGAGATGCTGTTTTCCTCTTCTCAAAGATAAGCTCCACTTACTGTTCTTATGGAATGGTTTAGTGTTCTATCAGTGTAAGAGTTCATAACCACTGGATGTCCTATAGTTTTTCTTAATTCTGGAACACCTAGCCATAATGCGACTGAAGGAAATAGCTGCTTCAAGTAGAACACAATTTCAAGAATGAAAAAAAAAATAAGTCAATATTAAAATTAGAAAATGATTAATGATAAGTAAATTTAAAGCACTTCCATTTATTGGTTGGAGGACAAGATACACTTTGGAAATTTGCTTTCTAGTCCAGTGAGATGACCGAAGAGGTAAGATAGATGATGTGCAAATCTGATGATCTGAGTTACATCTTCCGAATAAAGGAGAGAGTGCACTCCTTCATGTTATACTGTGACCTCAACATGTATACCTTATCATATGGGTGCCCTCAAACATACAAACACATTTCATCAATGTATGCATCATCATCATCATCATAGTGGTGGTAGTAGTTGTTGTAAAAATGACATATTTTTTTTTCATCAATTACACTTTATTCATTCTGCATCCCCCTATAAGCCCCTCCCTCCTCCCATCCCAATCCCACCCTCCCTCCTCCCTCTGCTTGCATGCCACTCCCCAAGTCCACTAATAGGGGAGGTTCTCCTCTCCTTTCTGATCTTAGTCTGTCAGTTCACATCAAAAGTGGCTGTATTGTCCTCTACTGTGGCCTGGTAAGGCTGAACCCCCCTCCCCCCCAGAGGGAGGTGATCAAAGAGCAGGCCAATCAGATTATGTCAGAGGCAGTCCCTCTTCACATTACTATGTAACCCAATTGGACTCTGAACTGCCCTGGGCTACATCTGTGCAGGGGTTCTAGGTTATCTCCATGAATAGTCCTTGGTTGGAGTATGAGTCACTGGGAAGTTCCCTATGTTCAAATTTTCTTGTTCTGTTGCTCTCCTTGTGGAGACCCTGTCCTCTCCAGCTCTTACTATTTCCCAGTTCTTACCTAAAATTCTGTTCACTCTGCCCAACAGTTGCCCATCAGGCTCAGCATCTGCTTTGATAGTCTGAAGGGCAGAGGCTTTCAGAGGCCCTCTGTGGTAGGTTCCTAGGTTGTTTCCTGTTTTCTTCTTCTTCTGATGTCCATCCTCTTTGCCTTTCTGGATGGGGATTGGACGTTTTAGTTAGGGTCCTCTCTCTTGCTTAGTTTCTTTAGATGCACAGGTTTTAGTGGGTTTGTCCTATGTTGTATGTCTATATGAGTGAGTATATACCATGTGTGTCTTTTTGCTTCTGAGACAACTCACTCAGGATGATCCTTTCCAGATCCCACCATTTACCTGCAAATTTCATGATTTCCTTACTTTTCATTGCTGAGTAATATTCCATTGTGTAGATGTACCACAATTTCTGCATCCATTCTTCAGTTGAGGGGCATCTGGGTTGTTTCCAGCTTCTGGCTATTACAAATAAAGCTGCTACAAACATGGTTGAGCAAATGTCCTTTTTGTGTACTTGAGCCTCTTTTGGATATATGCCCAGTAGTGGTATGGCTGGATCTTGAGGAAGCGCTATTCCTAGTTGACATATTTTTAAAAGAGAATTTGTGTTTAATCTCAGGTCATATTAATACAGTGAGAGCAGCCATTTTGGTCCCATGAAGGATTAATATCATGAGTGAGTTAGACCTTAGCCACTTCAAAACTGGGTTAATAAATAAAAACACTTGGTCCCTACTATCTTTCTCAGAACACATTTCTATTGACTCTCACTTTATTAAAATATGTCACATATCACAAAAGGCTGTATAAAGGTATAGCTCAGTGCCATTTTGTATCATCAACAAAGCTTGCAACAGTGACCATTATAAGATTTTTGAACCTTGCCATCCTTACAAGGGAAAGCCATGTCCATTACTCACCCCTATCCTTTCCCCTTCCTCTCCCAGTCTCGGAAGAGACTCTATTTTTTTCTATTCATAGACTTGCCAAACTTTTATGATTGTCTTTTTTTCTCTTTTTAGCATAATGTTAAAAAAAAATTCTTCCATGTGGCAGCTTTGAGCAATACATTCACATGTTTCTTAAATATATTCTATTACGTGGGAATAAAATGTATTTGTCTACTCATTTGATAGATTTTTTTTTCACATTTTGATACTTGTGACTAGCTCTGTTAGGAATTTCCTGAAGTGAGGTGTCCAATGGGATTTGAGTTTTTAAGATTTTCTCCGGGACTAAACTTATTGAGAAGCACATTCTCCATGTTTTATATTTTGAGATGCTACTAGACCATATTCCAAAAAAAAAAAAAAAAAAAAAAAAACAACAAAAAAAAAACCTGTATTGCTTTACTTTTCCCCCAGCAAGATAATCAGAACCCTCTCACCTTCCATAGTCACACAGAACTATGTATAAGAACATAATTTAGGAAGCTTTGTGCGTGAGAAGCTGTATCTTCCAAATGCAGTCTGATTTGTTTTCCCCACTGACTACTGGTTTCTGGCATCTCTTTGGCAGCTTATTATCACCTGCATAACTTTCTTGGAAGGTAACTATGCAAATCATCATTTGTTTTTTGAATAACATGATTGTGTATTTTTTAAAAAAAATTGTTATTATACATCTTTTTCAAGTAGTCAATTTTTATCATGTGCAAGGTATGCGAACACATTCTTCCATGGCTTGGGTTATTTTCCATTTTAATGGCGTGAAGTGCAGCTCAAATATTTATAAATATGAGAAAATAAGTTTTGTCTTTTCTTTTCTTTCATGCATTTGATTTTCACATCCTAAGAAAGAAGTTATTGTTCAAGTTAAGATCAGTTATGCATGTGTTTATCTTTACTATATAATTTTAACTTATATGGAAAAGTATTTGCTTCATTTTAAATTGATTTTTATGCTATAAGGTACGGGTCTAATATTTCTTTCTCATCTATATATCCAGCAGCACAAAACAACTGCTTAATTAGCATATGCACATAAGAAGTTGAATAAAGATAATTTGTTTGTGAATTCTTGCCATATTACATACATTTCAGTTTCAATTTTTATTTTTGTTAAACGGCAGCAAATATCTGGGAAAATTTCGGTCTGTACTAGGATTTTTAAATATTTTTAACATTATTAATTTCTATAATTTATGAATACAAAATACCTATTAATTTATTTGGGGTTGTCTTTGGGGATTCTCTTATTACCATTTTGTGTATTTTAATAAATGGCTCTTGCACATCTTTTGTTAGTTGGGTGCTTAACATTTTTTTATTTTGATGATATTGGGAATGAAGGGCCTATAATTACATTTGAATTATGGTTATGATGTAGAGAAATAAAATAGATCTTTGCATACTAAGCTTATGTAATGTGCATGTGATGATGCAATTGGTCTGGATAATCATCTGCTGTGAATCCCGTGTTTTCTCTATACAACATCATGTTCTCTGTGGTGAGATGTATGTTGGCTTGTTTTCATTATGTAGAGCTTTTATCTCTGTTTAATAGCTGAAGCTCCATCACAGTTTTAAACAGAAAAAGAACAAATATGTGTCTTTGTTTTCTTGCTGACATTACAATGAAAGCTGTCAGCCTTTCAACACTGAGCATGATTTAAGAAGTGTCATAATCTGTTTTCAGACTGAAAGTACCCTTTTTTACTGTTAGTTTTCTAAATGTCGTTCAGTAGATTGGTTTGTCAAATCTCCTGTTTTGTTTTGTAGCTGTCGTTAGCTTTGAATAAGAAACCCAGCACAAGCTGGGTGTAGTGGTACACAACTTTAATCCCAGGACATGGGAGGCAGAGTCAAGCAGATCTCTGTGGGTGAGTTCGATGCCAGGCTGGACTACAAAGCAAGTGCAGAACAGCCAGGACTTGATACACAGAGAAACCCTGTCTTTGTAAGTAAAAAACCAAACAAACAAGCAAACAAATAATCAACAAAGAAAAAACAAAAACAGAAACTCAGTACATTAGCCAAATCTGTCCTTGAACTGAATATGCAGTTAAATCTGGCTTATGGTAAATCTTCCTTAGTCTTTCTGTTGCGGAATTTATGCCAGCACCCTTAGCTTCTAGATTTTGTTACTATTGCTGTTTGTGTGTGTGTGTGTGCGTGTGTGTGTGTGTGCATGAGCACAGTGAATTGAAACTGGGCAGCATTTAAGCCATGAAAGTGATGTGTTGCCTGAACTATGTCCAGGAAAATATTATTTTTCAATTAACTCTTTCATTTTCTGCTATAATATTTGGGAACATTACATATTTTAAAATTCTAGAATAGACCTATCAATCAAATAGATTTCTTTGAAGAATATCAAAAAACTGAATGAATGTGTGACTAAAAATAAGTATTCATTGTTCACACTGTGACCCTAAGAGGAACAAGTTAACTTTACAGGTCTTTACAGGTCTCTTTATAAATTTTATACCCCATGGGTTGGTATAATGTTCTTTTGGAATGTATACACTTTACTCTTGTTTATTCAAATGCTGATTTCTCTCCCCCACTCTCTGGATTCAATCTGGACATTGCATTGTGATACTTATTCTAAGCATCACCTGTCTCAACTTTGTGTAA
This sequence comes from Meriones unguiculatus, assembly GCF_030254825.1. Lineage (NCBI taxonomy): Eukaryota > Metazoa > Chordata > Mammalia > Rodentia > Muridae > Meriones > Meriones unguiculatus. Next base: position 100,659,378 of record NC_083355.1, on the reverse strand, counting down.
ACATGCCAAAATAAAGAAAGCAGTCATAATGTTGAGCAATGGAAAGGAAACAGGAAGAGAAGGAGGAGCCAGAAGACAGGAAGGTGTGGGAGGCAGAGGAGGAGAGAGAGCAGAGCTGGGAGAGCAGAGGCAGGAGGAGAGGTCTTGGAAAGAGATGGAGAGATGAACCAGACCTAAGATTTCACAAAAAGCAAGTATAATGGGTGAATCTGAATGTTAGGAAACTACATGGGCTTGGAGTTTTAGGATGGAACAACTATTGCCCAGCATTGTGATGTAGGTTAATTAAATAAATCATAGTCTCTGTGTGGTGATGTGGTTAAACAGCTGTTTAGGATTAACAGCAGCATTATGAAAAGATAGATCAATAGTAAATATTAATTGCCAAATACAAAACCCATATTAAACTAAGTTCTCTCAGTATTTTTCCAGAAAGCAGAAGGATGCAGACAAAAGAAGTCAATGAATTGAAAAAAGGCATCCCCTCGCCCCCCCCCCCCCCCCCGCTCTAAACAAATTAAACTAGGCTGGCGATTACTCCCAAGGTCTCTTCCCTATAATAAAGGAATGTCCAAACTAGCAGTACAAGATAGGGTTTCCTGGCAACTGGTCCAGAGGGTCACAACTCCCTCACCCAGATAAGCTCTTTACTCTGCTTTTCAGAGAAATCACAGGCAGTGATGGTCACTCCCCTCCCCATCTAAGACCAAATCTGCACATCGTAGGACATCCGGCATGTAACTTAAAGATCAGATATTCTTTAGATGTCCGGGGTAGGACAGACTGGACTTGGGTGCCTGAAATGAACAAATCCTGTACTGACAAGCTTGTAACCCCATGCCTTCCTATACTTTTTCCTTTAAAAACCCAAGGCTTTTATTTCCCGCTGGTGTTACTTGCGGACTTGCAAGGTGACCCCATCATGTGATGGCCTGAATAAACCTCTTGCTTTTGCATAGATCTCTCTCTGAGTTTCCTTCAGTTGCCTCTCTGACAATTTTAGGCTCTCCCTGTGCCTAACAGACCCTAAGACTGTGTACTGGAAAAAAATCTGCTTTTAGTTGTAGGGTGGCTCAGCCCTAACACACACCTTTAATCAAAGAGCTTTCTGTAAACAGGATTAAATAAGTAAACCGAAGATTAAGGGGTGGAGCAAGCAACCAGTTGACAGGGATTGAATACAGAAAAATACCATAAAGAGTGAGAGGAAGTCGGGAAGACGGATAGAGGGATGCACAGGAAGAAGAATGGAAGAGCATATTTTTGAAGAATTTTTATGGCAACATGGAAAAGGAGAAGGGGCTTTTTCCTCCTGCAAGGTCAGGTGAATAGAAAGGTCGATTGGGTGCTTTCTCTGCATCACTGAGCTATTAGGCTTTTACCTCAGCATCCAGCTCCTGAATCTTTACTGGCAAAATTGATTATTTGGGATTTTGTTTAACAACAATAATGCATCTTATTACTAAAGATTTCATGTCAGTAAGAAGAGTTCATGCATTATAATCAGCAGATGAAACAGAGAGATAAAGAGAAAACTTTTTTAGCAAAAATGTTAGTTTTATCAGTCTGCTCAGTGTTAATTTTTTTTTATCACTGATTTTTCTGGAACTCACTTTGTAGACCAGGGTAGGCCCTAACTCACAGAAATCCACCTGCTCCTGTCTCCAGAGTGCTGAGATTAGAAGATTATGTTACCACTCCATACATCAGAGTGTCTTTTAAACTGAAAGTAAATGTAAATTTGGGGGAAAAATGTAGATTTTGTGTTCCTTAAAGTAAGCAATTTATTATTCACATTGCTTCCCATCCTCCCCTTCACTCCTCTCAGGCTCATGGACAATGACTACTCCCTTTAGGTAAAGGGTAGCTTTACTTTCCTGAAAGTCAATTATACTCTGATTACTTAATTTTTTTCTTTGATTTTATTAGTTCTCTGAAAATGTTGTACACTGTTTTTATCATATTCATCTTTCCTCCCTTAACTGCAGTTAGACACATCTCCCCTACCTTCTCAAGGTTGTGATTTGTTTTTCCTTAATGTATTAAATACAGTACGCACTTCCTGTCTGTTTTATGGTAAATGGGCTTCAATCTGAACATGTACCTACAAGCTGCTACAACCTTACAGAAAACTGATTATTGTTTTACCAGAAAACTTCAGTTGTCAATGGCTCCTTATTAAGGTGTGGAACAGTGTTCACCAATTACAACCCCCCTTCCATGCTGGCATTTTTAAAATCTATGTTGAGTTTGTGCAGATTTTGATCAGGCCATGACAATAGCTGTGAGATGATATGGGTGATTTCCCTACTGTTTCCACAAACAGCTTTCGTGTAGTCATCCACTGCCTACATCTATTCCTAACTGGATCCCTTCTTCCCCCAAGATCCCACAACTCTGGGAAATGGTTATGTGATACAGTCATTTAGTTTAAGGGTTATCATTTCACGATTTTCATTCTCTTCATTTTGATCAGTTGTGGATCTTTTTGTTAACACCATCTACTGTGAAAAGATGTTTCTCTGATGATGATGAAGAGACAGACCTTACAAATCCGTTCAATGTTATATCCATTAGGCAAAATAATATTGACACCTTAAGCGTTAATCAACACACACTGAAGAGTGCTTTGCAACACTAATGGATTGCAGAATTCCTGTATAAACATTTGATGGAGGGGATTCTTTTTCAAGAGAGGGATCCTGAATTCCAAGTATAAGCAATGTTTAAGGGTGAAATTGGTGCAAAGAAATGAAGTATTCCTTTTCTCAGTGGAGCTTCCTCTTCTCTGCCTGGCCTTATCTGGAGAGCTGCTCTAGGCACACATGCCTGACCACATTTGGAGTATGACCCTGTACAAGTATAAATTTCACTCCTTTCCCTGCCCATAATATGATTAAGTAGTATGTTCTCGGGAACCAGCCTGTCCAGGTACTGTGTTATGAGAAATCAGTTCTTCCTACCTGTAACCCCAAGAACCCTTATAAATTCACCCCTGAAACAATAAAATTAGCTGTCTTTCTGAAGCCATCCTGGAAGTCTTCTCCATTGTAACCACAAGCCGTCCATCTGAACCCCATTCATTGCTTCTGTTCCATTTGTTCTTGTGGGCCAGTGGCCACTGACCCCTGAGGAAAGGGAGGACCGTAGGGGGGAAGTGTGCCCACTGGTTTATGTAATTGTTAATTCATGACGAAACTAAGTGAACAGTTAGCTTTTAATCACCGTGACACAGTTCTTGAGTAACATTATTCAATGAGATCTGGTTTATTTTGGCTCCTTTATTTTTGCAATTTCAGTTACTGATTGCTTAGTTCTGCCTCAGTACTTTTTTAGCAATGCAGAGTATTGTGGAAAATTGAATGATGGAATAAAAGTGTTCATGTCATGATCTGAGAAGCTGAGCACCAGAGCAAGAATTGGATAGGGACAAAACAACTTCAAAGGCATATCATGAACGACCACCAGCTCTGACCAAGTCCTGTGTCCTAAATAATCTACTTATGTATAATCAACTACACTAGTGAGAGTAGCACCTTCATGAGCCAATAACATTTTCATAGTTCTACCATCTAAAGCCAAGTTTTGAACACATAGACCCGAAAGATAATTTCATACACAAACACTGCCACTAACCTTTAAATTGTTTAATATCAATTACTTAGTTGTGTAATTTATCCCTTTTCATATGTGTGCTGTTTTCCTTAAAAGTAAAATGTGTTACATTTAAAATATTATGTTTGCAGATGTTTATGAACTACAGGCATTTTTATACTGACCAGGGCCAAGAGCTTTCATCTTCATTATTTCTCTAAGCACCAATATCCCAAGAACAGAGTTATTTGAATACATATCTATTTTTATTATTATTGCATTTTTATGTTTTTGAGCTATATTTCTTATGAATTAATGTAAAATCCTGTCTTAAGTATTAAATGGATGCTCGTTTAGAATTTCCTCTCAACACACAGCATTCAATAATTTATTATTAATACTCCACATTAGACCTTCTTATAGATTCAGCTAAAGCCAATTGTGTATTTCAGACATTAATGTGCACATACATAAACTCAGGTGTACTTTTGTCTCTACACATAGATAGAAGCATATGGTATAACATATTATGGCTTGGCTAATTCATTTCACAAACTTTGTCATTGATTAAGCATCTTCAAATCTATAAGGCCACAGGTGAGAGATAATAATAGATAAATGATGAGGAAATGAAATCCAGAATACAGATAAGGATGGTTAAAAGTAGTCACTGTGTAGTATCTTAAAATTATACCTAATCTATTACTTGACAAACAAAAAATCCAAAACACCCTGTTCCTCTCTCCTTTAACTATTTTAAGTCCCTTTTTCTTTATGTTAAAATATAAAACTGCTCCTATAAATGATGAACTACTTTGTCCAATAATACAGAAGAACCCATAGGCAGGATATAGGACTGAGAACTGTGATGACCAATGAAACTCTCATGGAAAGTCAAGGCATCCATGCAGATCTAACCACAGGCTCATCGCACTGTTACTCATAAACAAGTGAGACTACATTTTTCTGGGTTCCTTGATTTCTTTGCACAATTTTCTCAGCATTCTCAATGTTTACAAGGCTCTGGTTAAGGAAGCTGTATTGACAGGCAGAAAGTATGATAACTTCATGGATAATGATTTGTATTTTTGAATAGCCTAGGAACTTAAAAAGTATCACTGAAAATCACTTTTCACCCAGAGAAGGTCGTGTTAGAAGAAAAAAAATCTAATTGAAATTCTCAGCCTTCCTCTCTGAGGTCCTTCTAAGATGGTACCTGAAAGGCAGCCCCACAGCCTATTGTACTTTCTCTATCACAGCCCACTTGTTCCTTTAGTGAGCCAGAGCAAATTTTATTAATTTAGCGATTTCATACAGTGCACATTTGTATTCATTTCCCTCCCTCAGTTTTCTGTGCCTATACTAAATGTGTTACCCTTTATCTGAGGTAGTGTGTCTACCTGAAAAAGTGTGAGGCACTTCTACATATCAAAGGGAAGCAGCTGTCAATAAATCCACCCTCAGTGCTAGCATTTCAGTTTCTCCATGTTTGTACACTATAAGGACTTTATACAGAGTAATGAAAGCAGAAGGGATGCTCCAGGGCATAAAAAAATTATTAAAATAAAAAAGGTAAGTGATTCTGAACAGTATTACAACATTAGTGCATAAATTTTTGTGGCAATCCAATGGTAGTGATTACTACGATCTCTTTGTAGCCACATCTATATGAGAAAACTTTCACATATTGCTTATGTATTATTGTCAGAAGTTCAAAATTGGCAATGGGAAACAACAAATCCTTAAAACGATGCACCTTTAAGAGAGGAAAGACAAACTAGTAGGAATATTTAGTGCCTGACAGATCAATCAATGTTCATTTGAGTCAGTAGATGAATACTTTGTACACATTTGAAAATATCATCAAAAGTTAAGACATGTATTTCTTGGGATATGCCGTTTTATAGAGAAATAAAAACAAAATACATAGAATTTACATGTAAGCAACAACAAAATCACGATTACTTCCATTGGATTGTGATGAGTGCTTGAGTGATACAGCTGGAGACCAATACTCCAACCAAGTACCATGCATGGAGATGACCTAGAACCCCTGTTCAGATGTAGCCCATGGCAGCTCAGTCTCGAAGTGGGTTTCCTAGTAAGGGGAGCAGAGGCTGTCTCTGACATGGACTCAGTGTCTAGCTCTTAGATTACGCCCCCTCCTATGGGGAGCAGCATTACCAGGCCACAGAGGAAGACAATGCAGCAAGTCCTGATGAGACCTAACAGGCTAGAATCAGACAGAAAGGGGAAGAGGAGTCTCCTATCAGTGGACTGAGAGAGGGGCATAAGAGAAAAAGAGGGAGGGAGGCTGGGATAGGGAGGAGACAAGGGAGAGGCTACAGCAGGGATACAAAGTGAAAAAAAATAAATAATAAAATAAATAAATAAAAGAAAATAAATCAAATTTCATTTTAATTGAGTTATATGTTTTTCTTGATATTTACTTTTGTGAGTTCTTTATATATTATGGATATTATCCTTCTTTCAGATGTATAGATAATAAAAGTTTTTTTTTTTTCAATTACCTAGGTGGTTAGGTGGTCACATTGTCTGAATGATTGCATCTTTTCCCATGTAGTTTTCAATTTAATGTTGTCCCATTTATTAACTATTGGTCTTAGTAAAGATTTAGTAAAATACTTCAGAAAGTCTTTTCTGGTGCCAATGAGTGTAAGGTTATTCTCTGCTTTCCTTTCTGTTAGACTCAGTGTATATGGTTTTATGGTGAGGTATTTGATCCATTTGGAGTTGAATTTTGTGTGGGGAGATGAATATGGTTCTCTTTGAATTTTTCTACATACAGCCTTTCAGTTTGACCAGCACAATTTGCTGAAGATGCTGTCTTTTTATCACTGTGTAATTCTGGCTTTTTAAAAAAATCAATAATTACATATGCATAGATATACAAATTTATGTCTTCGAAATCACCAAAATATCCAGCTATAATCCATCTATAACTATCTCTTCCAATTTTTTTTGCTAGATCTGTCCTCCCCTACTCCCTTACTCTGTATATAATTGCTGCAATCATCAATGATTAAGCAAAACATCTGAAAACACATAAAAGCAATTCTTATCATATTTGTCTTTTTGGTTCTCTGTTACCTCCACTGGATGGAGGAGTTGTGGGGGCCTGGATCAGAAGCATCAAATGGAAAGGGGAAAGGCATGGTGAGATGAGGAGGGGAATATGGGGGAAAGACACCTAAATAAAAGCTTATTTGAGGATTACTGTGGAAACCTAATATAGTAGATGGATCCTAAAATATATACAGAAAGGAAAGGGATCTGAATATAATCTCCAAAGAATGAGGGATACAGAGCCCCATATAGCCATTTCTTGTCACCAAAGGGTTATTCCAGTATTGGGAATGGATTACATTTAACTGAGATGTTGAGCAAAGGGGTAACATGGGAACCCACAAACAACCAAGTCTCCTCAGACTGATAGGATGGTCCAAATGCAGAGGACAACACCTACATAAATCCTTGAACATGGAGAAGTCAAACTGGTGCTTACTTAAAATTGTCACTGCTTCATGCTTTGAAAAAGAAAGATATTCTTCACACTTCTAAAGGACAAACTAAATACCAATCCAGTCACAAACATTTTGATCACAATATGTCCTGCCTTTAAGATATACTAATGAAATGGTGGCACAAAGTTTGAAAGAATAACCAAACAGTATCTGATTGATTTCTTAAGACCCCACTCTATTAAGTGGAACCTGTACTCAGGAATGCTTTGGTGACCAATAACCTGAGACTAGATATCACAGGGACCTAGGGCAAAAACTAGGTTCTAAAAAAAAGTAAAAATAAATAAATAAATAAATAAATAAATAATATGTAGCAATAAAATCATCCCAAATGACTTCCTGCTGTGCACAGAGATAATCTCCAGAGATAATCTGTGCCCTGCTCAGTCGCCATCAGAGAAACTTTCTTCTAAAGCATATGGGAACAAATACAGAGACCCACATACAGACATTGTGCGAAGCGTGAGAGACCCTGGAATATTCAGCCCTAAATAAAATTTCCCCATCAAATACTTTCCCCAAGGGCCTTGCAAACCATGAGGAAGAAGAAGTGGAAACATTAAGAGTCAGAGTGGATGGAGGACACCAAGAAAACAAGTTCATCTACAACAGTAGGATCTATGCAAATATACACTCACGTAGGCTGAGGTAGCATTCAGAGGGCCTGCACAGGTCTGCACCGATTTGGGGTTACAGAGCTGAAAAGAGAAGTGGTCATTTGCCCCAAAACTAACTAAGAAGCAATCTCTAATTGAAAACCACATGGAAATGAAAAGTAGTGGTTTTCTCCAAGTGAATCTCACTAGGGAAACAAACTGCTCTTAAGGGTAGGCTGCATGCCCAAGAGCAATGGCCAACAGAAAACTATCTTAACATTATCTTTGCAGATTCCTTGTCTCATGTCATCTCTGGGATTCCATACCACACTTTTTTATTTTAAATTTTTTGATTTAAATTTTATTTTGTTTTGTTATGTTTTTTCTGTCCTATTTTTACACACCGGTCCTTTTTGCATATATATTGTGGCTTAAAATTTAGTGTTTTTTATGGAATTACTGAATGTGTGAACAAGAGGGTCTCTCTAATTCCTTCTCTTTGGTTCCTTTCCCCATGTCTCTTTGTTTTGTTCAATTATGATGCATTAGTTTTTGTTTTACATGGTTACTTTATATTTTATTTTATTATTATCACGGGGAAGCCAGTTGGTGTTTAAAGAGAGAAATGGGAATATATTTGTGATTTATTTGTATGTGTGAGTGAGTGCCTGTGTGCGTGTGTGGTGTATACACATATGATTTCCCACAGAAGGTATCAAAGATAACTCAAAGTGCGAGATTATTATGTTCTGTCTAATGTAGATACAACAGGCAACCCAATTCAGTCTTCTGGAAAAGGAGCAAACATTCTCATCTACTCATTCATGTTTTTCCCCTTTCTTTCTTCACTTAAGTTAATCTTTTTAAAGGTATTAAAAATATTTCATTATAATTTCAGTTTTGACACACAAAGGTATTTTTCACCAAAGTTTTGTGATTTTTTGATGTCCTCTAGGTAATCCTAGAGATTAAGGTGGTTTTTGAGAAACTGATATTTCAGGTAGTTTCAATTTTCCAAGGAGATGATAAAAACACATACTAAATCCTACTCTGTTGCCATCTGTAACCAGTTTGTCCTTGGTATCAGCTGACTCACTTTTTTTTTTTTTCCCACAAGATCTCACTCCTGGTACTTTGCTGTCACTCACTGCAGTAAACAAGATGTCTTATTTTAGTATCTCTTTGCCTCTGTTTTCAAAACCATACTACTAACTTCTTAAATAGCAAGACACAGAAACCTGTTGCCAAAACTTGTCCTTCCCAGTTGAATTCTTGTTGGCTGAAGTGGATTGATGTCATGTCACCTAGACACAAACAGGATGCAGATATATTGAAAGCAAAAGAGCACCAGGAAGAGGGAAATGTGACTCTGACTTCTGATTAGTGTCTAAGATGGACATTTTTTGCCACCCTTCCTAAATATTAAGAAGATTAGAGTTTTGTGACAGTATGCAAACTTTGTTCTAATGTGCATTTCTTCTGCCTTTTCTTTGATTCTTTTTCTTCTGCTTGATTGTTTTGTCCTATTCTGGTTCGTTTGTTTTTGTTTTATTTTATTATTATTCTTTAGGTGCCTGCTTGTTTTCTAAAGAGAAAAAGGAGAAATGTGGATTTGAATGGAAGGGGAGGTCGGAAGGATTTCAGAGGTGCTGGGTAAAGGAAAGCATCACTCAAAATACATTATATGAAAATAGTTTTTCAATAAAAATAGAAAAAAAGAAAATGCTAATTTTAACCACCATGATGCCTTATTTCGGAAGCCTTATCTCTTGGCTGCTAAAAAAAAGTAAAATTTGTCTTGGCAAACTACAACTTATATCCATCAAATCTATTGTAACTGTTTTTTTTTTTTTTTTAAACAGGCTGTTCAAAATATTTACTGCATGTGCCATGGCCAGGCACAGATTGACAGAAAACCATGGCAGAGTATGTGAGCCAGAGTTTCCTCAAGAGAGGAGGGAGATGTTTTGTGAACTGTTAAAATAATGAGGGATTCCGGAAGGCTGAGTATAGTGACTGAGCAGGAAGCTGCAGCAGAGTGAGGAGAATGCAGCCTAGCCCTGTCAGGAGCCAGCTGACACAGAACTTAAGGTTCCACTCTGGAGGACACCGCAAAGAAGGGCAATTGAATGGAAATGTCAAAAAGATTATGGTTAAAAACTACGTTTTTAAAAAGAAATTTATAAAATTATAGTCTACCTATAAACTTTGGTTTGTTTTTTTTTAATTAAAGATTTAATCAAAGCTAGGAAAGAATACGGATTTCTATTCCTGGTCTATCATGTTACTGCGGGAATGTTACTTAACTTCTCTGGGCAGGCATGTATTTCCTAATCTTCAAAACAAAAATAAATAAGAGCAACTTGGGATACAACAAGCAAGACTGAGCCATGGCCTCAATCAAGATAATTAAAATTAATTTCCCCTTCTGATTACTCCAAACAAAGTATAGGCTAATTGTATTCTTTTCTTTTTTTTTTTTTTATGGAAAGATCTACTCTGACAGATCTACTGAGAAAAACAGATGCTTTTCTCTGTAATTTAAGTGACAAATATTTAGCTTTATTGTCATTAAGGTCATATCTCTTTCTTTGACTAAAAGGGGCCTTATAGTGTCTGTATCAGAATATTCTTTTCTTGAAAGTTGTAAAAAATTAACTTAACAATGTATTCACACTACTGAAAAAGCACATTTTATAAAGGATTTCTGGTAGATGTTTATCTAAGGGTTATTTCAAATTCCAAACTTTGCCATTGCAATTTTAACTTGAGTGATATTGTCTGCTCTTATATCCATGCAGAGAACTGGAATCTTTGATTCTCTAAAGATACATATGTAGGGACTAAATACACTTATCTATTTATGTAACAATGAGATACAAATGTCACATAAAAAGTGTGGCACAACAGAAACAGGAGGAATGCACAAATCCATTCTCAATAATTTCCCAAAAGTGCTGTAGAAAATACTATATTGTAGGATTATCTTTTCAGACATAAAAGTAATAGCACTTCATATAAAGAAATAAAAAACTGATAAAACCTATTCAAATAAAATTTTCTTTTCAATAGCAACAACAACAAAACAGAGTAAACTATTTCCAAGAGGCCACTTACCGAGTAGAAAAAAGCAATTAAGAAACTTAAAAAAGGACTTTCAGCTGAGCTGGAGGACAAGAGAAAAATTAATTCCCATGAAGCTGTTCAAAATATACACATATTCTTCTCACAATGCCTATTTGTAGTATGTGTCCAATATTTCATAACTATCCAATATTTCATGAAGGACAATGTTTAATAATGTGTCATCTGTCTTGCTTATATCAATCTGGCTAGACATCCACATTTTAAAATTCAGTTTGCCTCTTTATTTACTCTCTTTAATAATCCTAAGTTGAAATATTGAGAACTTCAAAGTTATTTCAAATATATAATTCCAAAAATCATTTGTAAAAAAATATTTGTAGTTGTGATTTAATTCAAAGGGCCAAGTCTGAGCTCAGAATCTACATTGATGCACCTGGAAAGGACAGTAGCCCCACAAGATCAAAAAAGCCAAAAAAGTTAGGCCCAGGGGGAATTCTGAAAACTGATGCATCAATGAAAGATCATGCATACAGATGACCTAGACCTCCTGCTCAGATGTAGCCCATAGACTGCTAAGTGTCCAAGTGGGTTCCCAAGTAAGGGAAGAAGAGACAGTCTCTGACATAAACTCCATTGCCTGCTCCTTGAGCACTTCTCCCTGGTGGGGTGACCTAGCCAGCTCACAGAGGAAAAGGATCTAGGCAGTCCTGATGGGACCTGATTAGGTAGGGTCAGACAGTAGGGGAGGAGGACTTCCCCTATCTGTGGACTAGGAAAGAGGGATAGAGGAGGAAGAAGGAGGGTGGGACTGGGATGAAATGAGTGAGGGGGCTCCAACTGGGATACAGAGTCAAAAATTGTAAATTAATAATATTGATGGTGATGATAATGAAAAGAAAAAAGAAAATTATTGTTTACTTCTTTGTTCTTTATGTATTCTTAATCTTAATCCGCTGTCAGATATATGATTTGGAAGTATTTCCTGCTCCATGAATTGCTTTTTGACTGATACTGAATTTACTCTGATAGTGTAGTAAAATTTTCTGCATAGACATTTCATGAAATTTTCATTGTGCTCATTTTATGTGAAGTGTGGTTATATCCTAAACATGACATCTTATTTTTTTTACTTTTCATTTCTAATTAAAATTAATAGATTAATTAACTATTTAAAATAAAAATACTAATATGGGCTCAATAAAAATTATTCTGTTTTTCCTCTTTCACACAGAAATGGAATTTTTCATAACAAGGTTTTTGTCATCAAGGTTATATCTCTCTGCATCTCTTTCAGCAATTTATGCTTCCATCAATTTTATTGTAAGAACAGTTTGTCAAGTATCTGTGAAAATATACCCTGAATCTTCAAGGTTACAGGTCTTAGAGTCCTCAAATACAGGAGACAATTGTGGTATCCATAGAGACAGGAGTAAACGAACTGTGCTCATGGAGCTCTCAGCCATGTCTCCTCCAAACAGCAAAACACTTATACACAAAGCACAGCTGGTCGCTATCCTGACACCGTGCTCTCTTATGTGGAGAGGGTTATATTCTGATGATTCCACTCAGAAAGGAAATATCCAGAACAAAAAGGGAAAATACAGAGCTCAGTTAGTAAAGACAAAAGCAAAGGTTAAGTCTATTTATCTATCTATCTATTTATTTATTTATTTTTCATTTCTGGGTTGGAGATGCATGAAGAGAGTGTTGGGAGTAGAATGTAATGATCCAAGATTACATCTGGGTTTATCAGGGGTCTGAAAAATGTATGGCTTATTCCTCAATCTTCTCACTTCTCAAAAGGAAAAAATGTAAAACAGTAACTAATAATACAGACATTACCTGTTTATGTGTTTACTGTGTGACAGAACCAAACTGTGTTTGCACAAGAAACTGTATCTGAATTCTGGCTGTGATTATGGAAAAGCAGTGAGAAAAACTGTGTAAACTCTATTATTGTAGAACATACTAATGAAATGCTTAAAGTACCACACAATCATTGCTATTCTAACTGATAAACAAACAAAACATGCCGGTTATTTCTTACCAATTAATATACCCTCAAATAATCTGACTGAATATAAATGATCTAAACATACTAATGAATACTTTTCAAGGATTCATAATATAATTTTACAATAGGCTCAATAACTAAGAAAGAAAATGTTTTTTAAAAATTGTAGCAAATTAACACAATAAAAGAAAGTGATATTTTGTACTATCTTATTTTAAGACTTTCGTCAAAATAATAAATCCTATTTTAGAGTAGTTGTTTCAAAATTGTTTCTATTCATCTGAATTTGTGAGTATTAAAATACAATAAAAATTATAATACTTCTTTAGATAACAAAAGGAGTATTTTTAAAAACAAAGTGAACTAAAAAATGAGATTAACTGAAGTAAAAAGAAATAATGGCAAATGAAAATTAGTTTGGCCTTAGGTTAACATTTAATTTAAGAGGGATTTAATTTTATTTTTTAAAAAACAATCATAATTACACTTGAAGGATTTTCCTAATAGAAAAGAGGTCCCAGTATAACCAGCACATAGAGTATACTAAATAGATTCATGTGATATTGAGATTGAAAGGGGACACAGGTCAAAGAAGGCCAAGTAAATTACACTCATATTTTCCTGGATATATATCCTGAGGTCAATAGGAAGCCATTGTGGGAGTTGACATGATCAAATTTATGCATATGGAAAGGTTTGTTTTACAATTCTGAACAACGAATTGAAGGTAGGTAAGATTGAATACAATCATTTAAAAAGCACATCAGATGCCATTTAATGAGTCATTTCAGAATGATCGGGGCTGGTTTAAATATTTGAAAAAACTTAATAAGTAATTGCAAAGATTTAATAATACTTTGATGCATTTGTAGGTGCATGTATTATCTTAATTCAACATTCTAAACTATCAAAAACTTAACGAAAAATTTTGAACTCACAGAATCCTGTATCAATGTGATTATTTGCTGAGAAAGAATGCTTGTAAAGGAGGTGTGATAAATACTGATGAGTAGCTTACTTCATATGTATTTTTTTTTGAAAAACTATAAAATAAAAAAACAATAATTAAGGAGTGTTATATATAGTTCTGGAGCTCTGGTGATGATTCTTGACTCAAGGTAGAGATTAGGAATAATTGTGTGGAATAATATCTTAGAAAAGTTCAAGTGATCTCGTGGCAGGAAATGTACAACTTCTATAAGGAAGATAAAATTAAGAAAAAAAGTTTCTCTTCATTTTAGTATAAACTGTTCACACTTTATAAAAATGAATGCAAAGAATAATAAATTATAGAAAATAGCTTTCATGGTTCATAATTAAAAGTATTGTCTTTAAAAGTTATTATTGTGGATCTGGAAATATAGGTCAGGGGTAAGGGTACTAGCATAGACTCTCATCCAAATTCTGAATCCTCTTCATCTCTGCTGTAACCTTGACACATGCACACACACACACACACATGCATGCATACATATGTGCATGCACACACGTATATGTATTTCGATATATTTATTGCGTGTTTTGTGAAATTAGTATTAAACAGTTAGAAACATAATACAAACTTTCATTATATTAACCAGATTTCTAAGATAGGTAAGATTCTATGACAAATGGTGGCCATTGAACTTGCTAAACCTTGTGGATTCATTGCTGTTTAGTAAATTCCGACACTGGAAAAAAAAAACATAAATGTACTTGTCCCTATTTCATGCTTACTGTGCTCATAACAAGTGCCACGAAGCCAATTAAAGCTAAGGTTCCTGGGACATTCCTGTTCAACCATCATGTAGCCTTTGCAGAAGAGCCCTCCCCCCCCAAAAAAAAACCCTGTAGTTTAGAGAAACAAACCAAGTGGTGACATGTGCAGCCTGTAACTTCATTTTTTATAGATCCTTTCAAGTTCAAAGGTCTGTGAGTCTATGAGAACATCCAAATCAAGACACTGTGACAGAAGATGAATGACAGTGGCGGTAAATGCAGTGTAAAGAACAGGTTTGAAATGTGACAAATTTAAAACATCCCTTATTCTCCTTTTGTTTACACTGAATGCCTCACCTCTAGAATTGCATCAGAACTTGAAACCATATGTGTTAAATCCCCATGGCTTTTGTGTCTTTAACACTGACCCCTTTGTGGCAACTAAATTTATAATAGGTGACAGGAATAAGTCCTTGATTACACAAATTTTCTGTGAGGTCCATGACTTGCCCTGTCTGTATTTCTTTCTCTGCCTCTCTCTCTGTTTCTGTCTCTCTCTCCTTCAATTATTTCTAATAGAAAATATATCTTACAAATATAGCAAAAACAAAGTTTTACCAGTCAGGCATTCTTAAGAAAAATATTTCCAGTCCCACCCACCCACCCTCTTCTCCCCTTATGCCCTTTCCCTACTGTTAAGAGTTTACTCAAAAGGAACAAAGCAAAGCATCTTTAGGGGTTTAAAGTTAACTAGAGAAAAAATTACCAATGATTCCCTTAATGACAGCCAAATGTCTGATTATTCCCAGCAGTTAGAGAAATCAGTTCTACTGTGAGCTTCCTTGGTTCTTTAGGGATAAACTTTTACCTAAAGGAATGGTCTTCATATACACAAAGAAAAGTGAGAACCAATGCAGCAAACATAAACACAGAATTCGTTCACCTGTGGTTACTTAAGGCCAGTTATTATGTTACTTAATCGAAATGAAAGAATTTAAATAAATTACGCTTTCTTTTTAAAAAATTATTTATTTTCATTTATTACAACTTATTCACTTTGTATCCCAGCTGTAGCCATCTCCTTCATCCCCTCCCAATCTCACCCTCGCTCCCTCTTTTCCTCCCATGTCCTTCTCCAAGTCCACTGATAGGGGAGGCCTTCTTCTCCTTCTATATGGCCCTAGCCTTTCAGGTCTCATCAGTACTGGCTGTATTGTCTTCCTCTGTGACTTGGCAAGGCTGCCCCCCCCCTTAGAGGGAGGTGGTCAAAGAGTCAGCCATTGAGTTCATGTCAGAAATGGTCCCTGTTCCCCTTACTAGGGTATCCACTTGGACACTGAGCTGCCATGGGCTACACCTATTCAGGGGTTCTAGGTTATCTCCATGCATGATGCTTGGTTGAATTATCACTCTCAGCAAAGACACTTGTGCCCAGAGTTTTTGGCCCTGTTTGACTTCTTGTGGAGATTCTGTTCTCTCCAGGTCTTTCTATCCTCCCCCCCAACTTCTTTCATAAAAATCCCTGCACTCTGCCCAAAGTTTGACTATGAGTCTAAGTATCTGCTTTGATATGATTTTTTATGAAGGAATGTAAGAGTTAAAAAATATCTGCCAGATTTCCAGACCCAGCCAGCATTTAGGACAACATAAATGTCATATTATGGTAGATAATCCTCATAAAAACTAACAGATTTTCTTAGAAAACCCATTTTAAAATTCACTTTACACGTTACAAAAAAAGTAATTTTTTTTCTTTTTTGGAGAACATTTTTTTTTATTTCAAGTAAAATTTTAACCTTTCTATGTTTTCTATAAAGTAGTAACTTTTGTGTTGTCTTGGGGACCCTTAGCATACGGGTGCACAACATGAACCACAGGCTAAATACTATATAAATCTGAACGACATATCTTCTTAATAGTTTAAAGCATCAGCTTGCTTATTATTTTTATTTGAATAGCATAGCAATATTCTTTACTAATTCATTCAACAATTAAATACTGAAGGCTAGTAAGACACTAATGAGAGCTTTAGACAAGAGAGGTAGAATGTACATGCTTTTTCAATCTTGTTCATGTTTAAGCACGGACAGTCACTACACATATTAAAGCAAATATTGACATTTAGTTTTCCAGAAATGATAGTCGTTATGATGCAGTAATCCTTGTACTGTGAATAGCAAGAAAACTGGAAACTAACTTCAACCATTAGACAGAACAAAGACCAAGAATATGATACCTGGAAGAAGGAAAGCAAAAAGAATATTACCCCAGTTCATTCTGATGTTCTACCTAGATACCTTTCCTACTGTAAAGAATATATAAATCCGCATAGTATGTGGATTTCATAGATTACAAATGAAAGAAGCAGAACTGACTAGAATTTGTTCATATGAGAATTTTAGGAGAGTAAGCTAGCAGGGCATGAGTGTCTAACATCTATAAATAAGTCCAATCGAGGTACAGTCTACCTGTGTATTTGATTCCAAGTAAGAAACACAGGGTATCCTAACCATAGCTTTACAGATGCAGTACAATTTAGAATTTTTAGCCAGGATCAACAACTTCTCCAAAATAGCTAGCAGCTGGCTATTAAGAGAAGAATCTGCATCCAATCCTTTTCAGGTGTATAAATCAAGCATTGTTTAAGTTCCCCTTGTATAGATAGCTACTTGAACTAATGATTTTAACATCTAAAGAAAAACTGTAATCTTAGAAATTAACAGAAGTTAAAGTAAACTTAGGTGCTTTTATTTTATTAATAATTGGATTTATTTATATTAGCCTACTTTTGTTTATACAATTACGAGGGCTAATCCAGACGGTTTTTATCATAGAAACAGACATATTTCTCAAAACTTATTTTTTCATTGCTTTATGCTTACATAGTTCACAGTCAAATAAAAGTATTGTAGCTGTACTGCCTTTGAGACTTCAATGCCAGAGACCTGAAAACAGTGGTCTATTAGATAAAGTGTCTTTTTTTTCTTTTTTTATTATTAGTTACAGTTTATTAACTCTGTATCCCACTCCCTTATTCCCTCCCAAACCCTCCCTCCCTCCCTCATCTCCTCCCTGCCCCTTTCCAAGTCCACTGATTGGGGAGGACCTCCTCCCCTTTCATCTGACCCTGTTTTATCAGGTATCTTCAGGACTGGCTGTAAAGTCCTCCTCTGTGGCCTAACAGGACTGCTCCTCTCTTGGGGGGTGGGGAGGTTAAAGAGCTTGCCATTGAGTTCCTATCAGAAATAGTCCCTGTTTTACTATGGGAAACCAATTGGTTACTGAGCTACCATGGGCTTCATCCGAGCAGAGGTTCTAGGTTATATCCATACATGGTACTTGGTGGAGTGTCAGTCTCAGAAAAGAGCCCTGTGACCTGATATATTTGGTCCTTGTGGAGCTCCTATCCTTTCCATGTCATACTAACTCCCCCTTCTTTCATATGATACCCTGCAATCTGTCAAAGGTTTGGTTATGAGTCTTAGTATCTGTTTTGAAACACTGCTAGGTAGAGTCTTTCAGAAGTCCTCTGTGGTAGGCTCCTGTCCTGTTACTTGTTTTCTCCTATGTCCAATGCACCTCCCATTTGTCTTTCTAAGTGAGGACTTATCATCTTACCCTGGGTCCTCTTTCTTGTTTATCTTCTTTAGGTGTATAGATTTCATTATGTTTATCATATCTTATAGGTTTATATAAGTGAGTATATACCACGTGTGTCTTTCTCTTTCTGGGATACCTCACTCAGATTGATCTTTTCTAGATCCCACCATTGGCCAGCAAATTTCATGATTTCCTTGTTTTTGATTGCTGAGTAGTATTCCATTGTGTAAAAATACCACAATTTCTGTATCCATTTCTCTGTTGATGGACATCTGGGTTATTTCCAGGTTCTGGCTATTACAAATAAAGCTGCTACAAACATGGTTGACCAAATGTCCTTGTTGTGTACTTGAGCAAATTTTGGGTATATGCCTAGGAGTGGTATAGCTGGTTCTTGAGGAAGCACTGTTCCTAATTGTCTGAGAAAGCGCCAGATTGACTTCCAAAGTGGGTTGATTTACATTCCCACCAGCAAGGGAGGAGGGTTCCCCTTTCTCCACAACCTCTCCAGCATGTGTTGTCATTTGAGTTTTTTATTTTAGCCATTTTGATGGGTGTAAGGTGAAATCTCAGGGTCATTTTAATTTGTATCTCCCTGATGGCTAAGAATGTTGAGCATCTCTTTAAGTGTTTATCTGCCATTCTATATTCCTCTACAGATAATTCTTTGTTTAGTTCCATACCCCATTTTTTAATTGGATTACTTGTTTTATTGCTTTTTAACTTCTTTAGTTCTTTATATATGCTGGATATCAGCCCTCTGTCAGATATAGGGTTGGTGAAGATCCTTTCCCAATCTGTAGGCTGTTGTTTTGTTCTTAAGAGAGTGTCCTTTGCTTTATAGAAGTTTTCAGTTTCATGAGGCCCCATTTATTGATTGTTGCTCTTAGAGCCTGTGCTGTCGATGTTCTGTTCAGGAAGTTTTCCCCTGTGCGGATGACTTCTAGGGTCTTCCCCACTTTTTATTCTAACCGATTTAGAGTATCAGGTTTTATGTTGAGGTCTTTGATCCACTTGGACTTTAGTTTTGTGCAGGGTGATAAATAATGGATCTATTTTCATTTTTCTGCATGTAGAAATCCAGTTGGACCAGCACCATTTGTTGAAAATTCTCTCTTTTTTCCACTGAATCGTTTTGGCTTCTTTGTCAAAAATCAAGTATTCATAAGTGTGTGAGTTTATTTCTGGGTTTTCTATTTGGTTCCATTAATCCTCCTTCTGTTTCTAGGCCAATACCATGCAGTTTTTATTACTATTGTTCTGTAGTACAGCTTAAGATCAGGGATGGAGATACCTCCAGAGGATCTGCTGTTGTACAAGATATTTTTGGAGATTCTGGCTTTTTTTGTTTCTCCATATGAAGCTGAGAATCTTTCTTTCAAGGTCTGTAAAGAACTGAGTTGGTATTTTAATGGGAACTGCATTGAATCCGTAGATTGCTTTTGGCAGGATGGCCATTTTACTATGTTAATCCTACCAATCCATGAGCACGGGAGACCTTTCCACCTTCTGATATCTTCTTCAATTTCTTTCTTCAGAGACTTAAAGTTTTTTTTTTTTTCAAACAGGTTTTTCACTTGCTTGGTTAGAGTCATCCCATGTTACTTTATGTTATTAGTGGCTATTGTGAAGGGTTTTGTTTCCCTGATTTCTTTCTCAGCCCATTTGTCTTTGGTATACAGGTTAGGCTTATGATTTTTTTTGAGTTGATTTTGTATCCTGCCACTTTGCTAAAGATGTTAGATAAAGTGTATTGACAAGATCATTCACATTACTAAAGTAGTAAAGAAAAGGAGGTGACACCTTGATGTGAGTTATGTGAGAGCTGGTATACCAATGTATTCACCTCGAGAATAATTTCTTAAATGTTCTCTTTAATGATTTAAATAGTTGTTTGTTGATTGTTTTTTCAAAAAAAGACATCTATCTCATCCTTCCCTTACGTAGATCTTCAATCCAAGCATTTCTCTTATGATATCTATTTCAGGGTTAGGATTCTTTCAGTTTCAAATGACAGAAGTCAAATTTGAAACAGTGAATTGAAAATGTAAAGATTATAGGTTAATGTGTGAATTAATAGTGTTTATTAACCTCCCTCAGCGTCATGGGATCCAGTAAGTAGGTGATATTCATCATATGTAATCATGTTCCACCAACTTTTACACTCTTTTTTGGGGGGGATAGGCTCTCAGGATTCTATCACCCTTCTCTAAATAGTTGCTAGATACAACAAAAAATCTCAACCATATCAGGACTTGGATTGATTCTGTCATCTATCAATCAATCATCTGGTGCTCCCATTTGGATCCTATAATTTAGATGAATGATATGAATTTACAACTGTCTCCTTCACTGGACCTAACCTGTGACAGGACAGTAAGATGGTGTGATGTGCATCTTTAGTAGAAAAGAGAACACAGTTTGATAAAATGCAAAGTGATAATAGTCAAACAGGTAATCTGTGCTAACAAGACATACATTACAGCGGTTGACTAAGTCTGACTAACTTCTCATATGCCCACCCTGACACAATGTTATGAATGTACACTACAGAAGCAATTTTAGGTGCTGGAGTCTTATTACAATAACCCCAAACTTTGCTATTATCTGATACATTACTCTGAGTTTATAAAAGGAATAATAATCCAGTATAACTCATTCATGAATTGGAAGAAAAATAAAAAATTAACTAACCATTCATTTTCATTCTGAAATATTCTTTAAGATATTTTGCTGTATTGAAATAGAATGACAATGAGAGATACTATATAATTGATACTTATTGCGTCCTAATTTTATTACTGATATGTAAGAGTTAAAATGTAAAGTTATAAACATAAAGCAAATAAATTTATTTTTCAGTGTTAAGTGTTTAAGGGAATTTTTGCAATAAAATAAGTTTAATTAATGTATAAAATTGTGCTATATAATAAAAATAACTTCCTAGATAGCATGATTGTAAAAATTTTAAGATATAACAATAAAAATTCAGCCATTTTCACAATTCATGAATATTTAGGTCAACATAGCTATAAATAAAACATTCAAAGTGTTGGGTTATCTATCTCACAATTCAAATGAATAACTTTTCATGAAAATCCATTGGTGAATATTTTAATATTTGTAACCTAAGACTTACTATGAATTAAAATTTGCGCATAGAATGAGAAAAAAATAATTAAAGAAAGCTATATTTAGAGAGATTTTTTTCATTGCCAATTATAATTTGGAGGAACACCTGAGATGTGTATTTATTCACTATATACCACCTTGAATGTTAATATGCCAAGAAAACATACTTAAATATAAAGGTGGAGATTTTCCATACAAAAAAAAATATATCACAATTCTTGGATGATTCTAGAAATCAAAATGGAGAACAAAAAACAATTATGAAGCTCTTAAATTTTTGAGGAGTAACTATACATATATATTACAATATAGAGAGAATGTGCCAGCTGCAAGTAAAAACTATGAGAAGTAATTGAAAAGGAATATCTCAGGAAGAGATATATTCGAGAGATGTTTTTTAATGTGAAGTTTTTAAGAACTTTAGTGTCACATAACCTCATCAAAAGTAATGTTGTTTTATTTAAGGATCAGATGTTCACGAGTCAGTTCCTGCAGGTTTTCGACTTGGCAGACACAGGGCATGTTCAGTTTTATCAAGGTGAAAAAATATATAGAGAAAAATAAAGGTTAGACTACTACCCATGCAGAAGCTACTGTTTTATTGCAGCTTAGAAGTGACATTCAATCACATCTGCCACTTTCAACTTGTTAAAAGAAAGTCTCCAGGGGAGGAAGCCTACCAGAAAGAGAAGGGACACAAAATGTGTTGCACAGAGTTGAGATGTTCAAACACTGCTGCATGCCGTAGGAATAACATCAGTAGTAATGACTGCATTGTGTTCTCAAATGTGCTTAGTGTTTTTCCTTTACCCTAAAATAAGTGATATGTGTGATTATTCCTGTATTCTACACATTAACTATACAACCTATGTGTCAAAATATCATGCTGTGCATCTTAAATAAATATAACATAATGTTAATATAAAACAGCAAGGTAAAATATTAAGATGAGACTGTTAGGGAAGGCATGAAAAGTAGATGGTACCAATATTATGGACCATTTTGAAATGCTGCTTTCCACTTCTCACATTACCCAGTATTAGGAGTCAAGCTATAGGTAATTGACCCTTTGACAGGAATGGATATAATTAAAATAGAAGCACAAGAAGCACAGACCCAAAACCTCTCAACTCTTAAAGTTAATTACATTTTATTTCTTTTAAAGAACTGAGAAATATTGTCCTGTTAATCCACGTGAAGCATAAAAGCAGTTTACTAATATATGGAGTCTATGAGCTGTATTTCTGACGGACCTGTGAATTCACATGTGAATGTTTTACAGTGTGCTTAACATGTAGAAAGCAAATACATCCTGAAGTAAATACTAAAAGAAATTACAATGTTCATTCAAAAAAAAAAAAAAAAAAAAAAAAAAACCCTGCTCTTATTTTCACAGAATGCTCTTAAAGCAAAACACACGTAAATTCTTTTTTCCATGGCAATGTAATATTCAGTATATTTGTCCCCTTTTCCTGTTCGTCATTTAATCTGTCACATATGGTTTTGGAAAGCATGTGGCATGAGTTAGAGATGTATTTTTTTGCTAAATTACTGAAGGCTTTTAAATTTCTCACACCCTTTATCATCCCATACCAACCTCACCATATTACAACTACACATACATATGCTTTTTCAGAAGAATGTTTCATCCTGTTAACCTATAACCCAACCAAGCTATTCACACTCACCGAAGTTTAAAAGTATTTACACATTAGAATGAGATCTACGGTCTGCATTTCAAATTTATATAACCCATTGTTAGAGGGGTGACTTAATGAATTCCAACTTTATTCAAGGCATTCAGCTAATCATATTGAAGTATGAAAGGCTGGTGCTGGAAATAACAAATTTTGACCACCCCTTGAACAAAATTTGAGGCTGTTTTTAATTATTTACAAAAAAATGTATAGTACTATACTCTTAAGCACTACCAATTACTACAAACCATTAACCTAACCTTGATTGAGTTGAAAACATAAATACATGATTATTCAGGGTCTGAGCAGTCTGCCCAGTATGACTCATGGCTAATGCCCTGGTGGTAGCTCCAACAGCCGCCAATGAGATGGTAGTAACAATGGTGGCTGTAGTTCCAAGATCCCTTTTCTGTCTGAAGAGAGTCATAGCGTGAGGGGCATCAATGGGCACAGGCACCCAGTGAGGCATGCGAGTAACCAGGGCATACCTAAATTTACTAGCATTCCAGCATTGGGCAAAAAAGCAAGTATCATTACCACAACTACTTGGATCTATCTGGCTAATAATGAATAAAAATAGGGGATATAGACAAACAGGTGTGGGCTTATAGGAAATATTATGAGAAGCCTTAACTGCACTCAGGGTCAGCCGCTTTGGACCCAGAGAAGAGCATGTCTGATTGCATGCGGGTTGATGCCCCAGGTCCCGCCTCTGAGAAAAAGGTATCAGTCGGGTCTGATGCTCTTTGGGTGGATGACACCTAAATGAACATCGGTACAAAGTCCCAATTTATTTCTAATATCAGAGATCAGACCTCTACTCTTGCCTGATGCGTCTAAAACAAAAAGGGGGAACTGTAGAGAGCTGCGGAATGCTATGCCTTAAAGATGGCGCTGGTTTCCGCCTTCCACCTTCCCGATGGTGAGTGCTCTCTGTCACGAACAATTCCACATTTGGCTAAGGCTGAGGATCTGGCTTGCTTCCATGTATGTGGACCTATCTGCATTGCCCACGTGGCACGCCTGGGTTGGCTACCCAGAGGCTATTTAAGCTGTGGGCTGTCTTTCCCCAGGGTCCGAGGATTGTTCAAGGTTCCTGAATAAACTGAATTGAAAAAAAAAAAAAAAGAAAGAAAACATAAATACAGGAAGAAAGGAGGGAAGACACGCACACACACACAGAAGGAAAGAAAGTGACAGAGATGGGGGGAGGTGAGAGAGAATAGGATGAAGACTTTACTTGGATACTCTTCATGGAATAAATGATATAGGTGTTCAATGTGTATAATTTAAATGGATTGGTATAGACAGACGAGATATAGGTGATGAAATGAAGTCAAATGTTTCAAAGCCTACTTTTGAGATCAAGAACTGTGTCCTTTACCACTGGATCCAAAGGTCACAGAAGTACCTGAAGAGAATGAAGACACTCTCCATTCCCGATTCCTTAAATTAAGTATCTTCAGATATATATAATAAAGTCATTTCCTATGACCGACTAGATTGATCAAGGGTCTTACTTCAGGTAGAGTTATGGAAATGCTGTTTTCAAAAATAAAGCAGATATCCAACAGTGGTACCAAATGGGAGTAAGATGAATGGCCCCAGACACTAATGCATCATGATGAAGAATAGTATCTGAATTATAGAAATATACATAGAATTGTTAATATTGACAAATGATATGGCAGCAACTGACACATTATATGTACTATATAATTAAAGTAAAATTTGGTCTGTGTAAATTATGGAAAAACAAGAACAAGGAAATATAATTACCAAGTACATAAAAATTTAACTCCATTCAGTATTCCTCTACAAAGAATTCTGTTTAGCTCTGTACCCCATTTTTTAATTGGATTGCTTGATTTGTTGCCTTTTAGCATATTTAGTTCTTTATATATTCTGGATATCAGCCATCTGTCAGATATAGGGTTGGTGAAGATCCTTTCTCAGTCTGTAGGCTGTCGTTTTGTTTTGATGACTATGTCTTTTCCTTTACAGAAGCTTTTCAGTTTCATGAGGTCCCATTTACTGATTGTTGATCTTAGAGCCTGTGCTGTTAGTGTTCTGTTCAGGCAGTTTTCTCCTGTGCCCATGAGTTCTAGGCTCTTCCCTACTTTTTCTTCTAACTGATTTAGTGTGTCTGGTTTTCTGTTGAGGTCTTTTAGTTTTGTACAGGTGATAAATGTGGATCTATTTTCATTTTTCTGCATGTAGACATCCAGTTGGACCAGCACCATTTGTTGAAAATGCTGTCCTTTTTCTGTTGTATAATTTTGGCTTCTTAGTCAAAAATCAAGTATCCAGATTTCTGGGTCTTCTCTTTGGTTCCATTACCAATAGCATGCAGTTTTTATTATTATTGCTCTGTAGTGCAGCTTGAAATATGGGAGGAATACAGAATGGCAAAGAAACACTTAAAGAAATGTCAACATCATTAGCCATCAGAGAGTTGCAAATCAAAATGACCTTGAGATTTCACCTTATACCCATCAGAATAGCTAAGATCAAAAACTCAAGTGACAACACATGCTGAAGAGGTCGTAGAGAAAAGGGAACACTCCTCCATTGCTGGTGGGAATGTAAACTGGTACAACCACTTTGGAAATTAATCTGGCACTTTCTCAGATAATTAGGAATATTACTTCCTCAAGATCAAGCTATACCACTCCTAGGCATATATCCAAAAGACACTCAAGAACACAATAAGGAAATTGGCTCTATCATGTTTTAGCAGCTTTATTTGTTATAGGCAGAACCTGGAAACAACCCAGATGGCCTTCAGTGGGGTACAGAATAGATACAGAAATTGTGGTACATTTACACAGTGGAATACTACTCAGCAATTAAAAACAAGGAAATCACGGAGTTTGCAGGCAAATGATGGGGACTAGAAAAGATCATCCTGAGTGAGCTACCCAGAAGCAGAAAGAC
Organism: Meriones unguiculatus; assembly: GCF_030254825.1. Lineage (NCBI taxonomy): Eukaryota > Metazoa > Chordata > Mammalia > Rodentia > Muridae > Meriones > Meriones unguiculatus. The sequence continues at coordinate 100,633,478 of NC_083355.1, read as the reverse complement.
ACACATGGTATATACTCACTCATGTAGGCATATAGTATAGGATAAACCTACTAAAATCTGTACACCTAAAGAAACTAATCAGGAGGGAGGACTCTTGCTAAAATGTTCAATCCTTATGCAGAAGGGCAAAGGGGAAGGAGAAAAGAGGGAGCAAATCAGGAGCCTGCCACAGAGGACCTCTGAAAGGCTCTGCCCTGCAGACTATAAAAGCAGATGCTGAGACTTATGGCCAACCTTTGGGCAGATTGCAGGGAATCTTATGAAAGTAGTGGGAAACAGTAAGATCTGGAAAGGACAGGAACTCCACAAGAAGAGCAACAGAATCAAAAATTCTGAGCACAGGGGTCTTTCCTGAGACTGATACTGCAACCAAGGACCATGCATGGAGATAACCTAGGAATTTTGCACAGATGTAGCCCATGGCAGTTCAGTGTCCAAGTGGGTTCTATAGTAATAGGAACAGGGACTGTCTCTGACATGAAATGATTGGCCTGCTCTTTGATCACCTCCCCCTGAGGGGGGAGCAGCCTTACCAGGCCACAGAAGAAGACAATGCAGCCACTCCTGATGAGACATAATAGACTAACTAGGATTAGAAGAAAGGAAAAGAAGACCTCCCCTATCAGTGGACTTGGGGAGGGGCATGCATGCAGAGCAGGGAGGAAGGGAATGTTTGGGAAGGAAGGAGGGAGGGAACCACAGGGGGGATACAAAGTGAATAAAGTGTAATTTATAAAGAATTAAAATGATTTTTAAAATGCTATGACTCAACCAAACCTCGGGCAGAGTGCAGGGAATCATAAGAAAGAAGGGGCAGTCAGTATGACCTAGAGAAGACGGGAGCTCCAGAAGGACCAAATATATCTGGGCCAAGGGGTCTTTTCTGAGACTGTTTCTCCAATCAAGGACCATGAATGGATATAACCTAGAACCCCTGCCAAGATATAGCCTATTGCAGCTCAGTGTCCAAGTGGGTTCCCTCGTTAGGGGAACAGGGACTGTCTCAATGGCTGGCTCTCTGACACCGCCTGCCTCCGAGGGAGGAACAGCCTTGCTAGGCCATGGAAGAGGACATTGTAGTCAGCCCTGAATATATCTGAGAAGCTCGGATCAGATGGAAGGGGAGGAGGTCCTCCCCTATTGGTGGATTTTGACAGGCGCAGGAAGGAGATGAGGGAGGGAGGGTGGGATTGGGAGGGAATGAGGGAAGAAGCTACAGCTGGGATATAAAGAAAATAAACGGTAGTTAATATAAAAATAATAAAAGGATACAAAAAAATTAACTCCAGTAGCATAATCTTTTATTTAAATACATAGAGGTGAGACAGAAGAGGTAGCAGTAGAAAAGATTAAAATAGTAGATCATTAATTTAAAGGAAAAAAATGGACTTTAGTTGCCTATAAACTACTAGGACAGATAATATGATTAAAGAAAAAAAGCAGGTAATAAGTTAAATTTTGCTAAGGGGAAAAAAGGGGGTAGACAAATAACTTTTATATATGGTAGCATGAATCCTTGTGAAGATACTTGCAAGAGAATTTTGGAAAGAGAAACCTGGTTAGATCAAAGAAAAAGAAAGAGCTAAAGTAGAAGTTAAAACAGGAAACAGTACAGAATAACTTCACTAGGAAAAGGACACAGAGAAAATGAAGTCAGTAAATTCGTACATTGTTTATTATAAATATTATGTGTTTTTAAAAGGACAAATCATCAAAGACATGAAATTTTTTTTTCATACAAGTCTTTGACTTGTGTGGTTAGAGTCATACCAAGGTACTTTATGTCCTCTGTGGCTGTTGTGAAGGGTGTTGTTTCCCTGATTTCTTTCTCAGCCCTTTTGTCATTTGTATACAAGAGGGCTACTGATTTTTCATTGTTGTTAATTTTGTATCCAGCCACAATGCTGAAGGTGTTTGTGAGATGTAGGAGTTCCTTGGTAGAATTTTTGGGGTCACTCAGGAATACTATCATATCATTTGCAAATAGTAATACTTTGATTTCTTCCTTTCCAATTTGTATCCCCTTGATCTCTGTTTTATTGCTCTAGCAAGAACTTCAAGAACGTTGTTGAAGAGATATGGAGAGAGTGGGCAGCCTTGCCTTATCCCTGATTTCAGTGGGAGTGCTTTAAGTTTCTGTCTGTTTAGTTTGATGTTGGCTATAGGCTTGCTGTGTATTGCCTTTACTATGTTTAGGTATTTGCCTTATACCCCTGCTCTCTCTAATACTTTAAACCTGAATGGATGTTGGATTTTGTTAAATGCATTTTAAGCATCTAAAGAGATTATCATTTTTTTTCTTTCAGTTTGTTAATATGGTGGATAACATCTAACATCGATGGATTTCTGTATTTGAACAAACCCCCCCTACCTGGGATGAAGCCTACTTGATCATAATAGATGATAACTTTTATGTGTTCTTGTATTCAGTTTGCTTTGTTGAGTATTTTCCACCAATGTTCATAAGGGAGATTGGCCTGAAATTCTCTTTTTTTGTTGGGTCTTTGTTAGGTTTAGGTACCAAGGTGACTGTGGCTTCAGAGAATAAGTTTGGCAGTCTTCCTTCTGTTTCTATTTTGTGGAATAGTTTGAAGAGAATTGGTGTTAGCTCTTCTTTGAAGGTCTGGTAGAATTCTGCTCTGGAACCATCTGACCCTGGGCTTTTTTTGATGGGAGACTTTTGATAACCTCTTCTATTTCCTTGGGGAATATAGGACTATTTAATTGATTTACATGGTCTTGATTCACCTTTGGTAAGTGGAATCAATCAAGAAAATTGTCCAGTTCATTTAAATTTTCAAATTTTGTGGCATATAGACTTTTGAAGTAAGTCCTAACAATTGTTTGGATTTCCACAGTGTCTGTGGTTATGTCCTCCTCTTTATTTCTGATTTTGTTATTTTGGATAGTGTCTCTCTGCCTTTTAGTTAGTTTGGCTAAGGGTTTGTCTATCCTGTTGATTTTCTCAAAGAACCAGTATCCAATTTCTTCTTGAAGGTACTTAGTGCTATGAATTTTCCTCTTAGCACTGTTTTCATTGTGTCCTATTATAAGTTTAGGTATGTTGTGTCTTCATTTTCATTGAATTCAAGAAGACTTTAATTTCTTTCCTTATTTCTTCCCTGATCCAGCTGTCACTGGGTAGCAAGTTGTTCAGTTTCCATGTTTGTGATGGCTTTTTGCTATTTCTGTTGTTGTTGAGGTCCAGCTTTAGTCCATGGTGATCAGATGGGATACAAGGGATTATTTCAATCTTCTTATATCTGTTGAGGCTTGCTTTGTGACCAACCATATGGTATATTTTGGAGAAGGTTCCATGAGGTGCTGAGAAGAAAGAATTAGAAGAAGATTTCAGAAGATGAAAAGATTTCCCATGTTTGGCAGGATTAACATAGTAAAAACGGCAATATTACCAAAAGCAATCTACACATTCAATGCAATTCCCATCAAATTACCCAACAGAAATCTTTACAGACCTGGAAAAATTTCTCAAATTCATATGGAATAACAAGAAAACCAGAATTGCTAAAACAATCTTCTACAATAAAAGATCTTCTGGAGGTATCTCCTTCCCTTATCTTAAGCTGTTTTATAGAGCAACAGTAATAAAAACTGCATGGTACTGTCATAGAAACAGAATAGTGGACCAATGAAATTGGATAAAAAACCCAGAAATAAAACCACACACTTATGGACACCTGATTTTTGACAAGGATGCCAAAACCATTCAATGGAAACAAATAGCGTCTTCAACAAATGGTGCTGGTCTAATTGGATATCTACATGTAGAAAAACACAAACAGATCCATATTTATCACCCTTCAAAAACCTAAAGTCCAAATGAATCAAAGACCTCAATATAAAACCAGATACACTAAATTTGTTAGAAGAAAAGGTGGGGAAGAACCTTGAATTCATTGGCACAGGAGACAACTTCCTGAACAGAACACCAACAGCACAGGCTCTATGATCAACAATCAATAAATGGCACCTCATGAAACTGAAAACCTTCCTTAGAGCAAAGGACACTGTTGTCAATACAAAACGACAGCCTCCAGATTGGGAAAAGATCTTCACCAACCCTATATCTGACCGAGTGTAATATCCAGCATATATAAAGAACTCAATAAGTTAAACAGCAACAAATCAAGTAATCCAATTAAAAAATGGAGTACAGAACTAAACAGAGAATTCTCAATAGAGGAGTATCTATCCACAAAGAAACACTTAAAGAAATGTTCAAAATCCTTAGCCATGAGGTAGATGCAAATCAAAACAATCCTGAGATTTCACCTTACACCCATCAGAATGGCTAAGATGAATAACTCAAGTGACAACACATGCTGGAGAGGTTGTGGAGAAGGGGGAACTCTTCTCCATTGCTGGTGGGAATGTAAACTTATACAACCACTTTGGAAATCAATCTGGTGCTTTCTCAGACAATTAGGAATAGCGCTTCCTCAAGATCCAACTGTAACACTCCAAGGCATATATCCAAAAGACACTCAAGTATTCAACAAGAACATCTGCTCAATAATGTTTGTAGCAGCTTTATTTGTAATAGCCAGAAGCTGGAAAGAGCTCAGATGCCCCTCAGTTCAGGAATGGATACAGAAATTGTGGTACATCTACAAATTGGAATATTACTCAGCAATAAAAAACAAGGAACCCCACAAGGAGAGCAACAGAACCAGAAAATTTGAACAAAGGGGTCTTCCCAGAGACTCATAATCCAACCAAGTACCAGGCATGGAGATAACCTAGAACCCCTGCACAGATGTATTCCATGGCAGTTCAGTGTCCAAGTGGGTTCCATAGTAATGGGAACAGGGACTTATACAATCTGATAGGCCTGCTTTTTGATCACCTCCCCCTGAAGGGAGAGCAGTCCTACCAGGCCACAGAAGATGACAATGCAGCCACTCCTGATGTGATCTGATAGACTAAGATCAGAAGGAAGGAGAGGAGGACCTCCCCTATCAATGGACTTGGGGAGGGGCATGCTTGAAGAAGGGGGAGAAAGGGTGGGGCCGGGAGGGGAGGAGGGAGGGAATTATTGGGGGATACAAAGTGAATAAAGTATAATTGATAAAATAAAAAAAAAAAAAACAAACATGGAAATCATGAAATGTGCAGGTAAATGGTGGGAACTGGAAAAGATCATTCTGAGTGAGGTATCCCAAAAGCAGAAAAACACACAGAGCATATACTCACTCATCTGTGGATATTAGATATATAATATAGGATAAACATACTAAAATCTGTGCACCTAAAGAAGCTAATCAGGAAGGAAGCCTATGGCTAAGATGCTCAATCCCCATTCAGAAAAGCAAAGAGGATGGACATCAGAGGAGGAGAAAAGAGGGAACAGGACGGGAACCTACCACCGAGGGCCTCTGAAAGGCTGTACCTTGCAGGATATCGAGACAGACAGACGCTGAGACTCATAGCCAAACTTAGGGCAAAGTGCAGGGAATCTTATGAAAGATGTGGGAGATAGTAAGTCGTGGAGAGGACAGGAGCTCCACAAGGAGAGCAACAGAACCAAGAAATCTGGGCACATATGGTCTTTTCTGAGACTGATACTCCAGCTAAGGACCGTGCATGGAGATAATGTAGAATCCATGCACAGATGTAGACCATGGCAGCTCACTGTCCAAGTGGGAGTCCCTAGTACTGGGAACAGGGACTATCTCTGACATGAACTCAGTGTCTGGCTCTTTGATCACCTCCCCCTGATGGGTGAGCAGCCTTACCAATCCACAGAGGAAGACAATGCAGTGAGTCTTGATGAGACCTGATAGGCTATGGTCAGATGGAGAGGGAGGAGGACCTCCCCTATCAGTGGACTTGGAGAAGGGTATAGGAGGAGATGAGGGAGGGTAGAATTGGGTGGGAATGAGGAAGGGGGTTACAGCTGGGATACAAAGTGAATAAACTGTAATTAATATAAAAATAAAAAATTAAAATAAAAAATAAAAATGAAAAAAAGTAAAGAAAAAAAAAGTCTGTCTCCATGTAATGTCTTGCTATGGTTCTCGTCATTTACTATCAAAGACAGTCTCTTTGATGAGATCAGGAAAAGGCACTAATTTACAAGTAAAGCAGAATATGAATAGGAGTCACTTTATTAATACTTTTTTAAAAGACCAATTGTGTTCAGTTTTATCCTAGGACTCTGGAATATCTAGTCTCTGATTCCTGGTTACTCAAGCAGTGGTGAGGATTGTTTTCTTCTCATTGAGTGGAACTTAAGGCAAATCAGACTTTAGTTGCCTATTCTGAAAAGTTTTGTGCCACCATTGCCCCAGCATATTTTGTAGGCGATACAGATAATAGATCAAAGGATTTGTGAATGGGTTAATGTTTATGTTTTTTTTCTTCTTATGTAGCCTGCAAATAACCTTCCTGCACCAAAGAGATTAGAATGTAGAGATGAAGGCTTCACGTACACACCAGCCTGAGTTGTGCAAGCTCAATGAGTTGTGTGGGTGCTGTACTCAACAATGGTGTTCCACTGTCTTGCTTAAGGAGAGCAACCCTTTGGCTCTGCAATAACCTGAGGTGTTTGGAAAACTCCATGGGGCTTCTTAGCCAAAAATTCAAGTAAAGGCAACCCAGTCTCACCTCTAGAATCATTGCCCACCTACATTAGATGGCCAGTTAATACTGTCTCCTTCATTACCGGAGGTCCTATTAGGATCACTTTCATTCACTCCAGGAAGTTTTCACTGTACTGTGTTTCCACACAACCTACTAACCCCCCTCGCCTTCCCTGCAATTCCTGCTGTGACACCTTGTATTCTTTTCAGTTCTTCAAAAGTTAGGGTTTTTTTAATTTGATTCATGTATGAAATTAGTTTTAGTTATATTCTTCCCTATTTCTCCCTCTAACTCCTTCAATCCTTACCTCAAGCCACCCTTTGACTCCCAAATTTTTGTCCTAATTTTTATTACTTTATAGTGCGCAGGTCCCATTTTTTTCTGACCATATAATCAAGAGTTTGGAGCTATTCATTGGAGTTAGTCAACGCATCAGGAGCCCTGGACCCTACCCTAGAAACCGTCAACTATCAATAACTACTCAGTTAGGGGTCAGGGCTCATGAGCAGTTACCACTAACAATTCCAGCAAAGATGATGCTACAGTATTGACTGGCTTTGCCTCAGGCTGATTTTGGTCAGGCAAACACAACTACAAGAAGCTCATGAGGACAGCAGTCCTGCCCTGTTCAGAAGACACTGTCTTCTTCCTGCTCTCCCGAAACTAAGAATCATCCAGTCTTCTAGTTCTCTTCCATGGTGGTAACTGAGCCATCAGGGAAGGATGCATGTGGTATGTTTGTCCATTTTAGCTGAACACTCTAGAGATATTTATTCTTTGCACATGGACAAATTGTTAGTTTCCATATTAAATACCATCCACCACCCACCCACCCCCCAAAAAACATACTTCTTTAATGAGGTCTCAGTGTTAAACTAATCTGTAGATACTGAGATCTGAATTTAGAGTTTAGTTTGATACTACATGCATTCAGTTAATTAATAGAATGGGTTTATTCCTTGGATCTATGAGCCCCACATGCCCATACCAAAGGTAACTTTTCTGAACTAATATTAAAGAAGGACAAATAACTGTTTTTTTTTTCTTTTCAATTTTGTTCTGAGTGCATGAATTTGCAAGATCAATTAGTCACACAATAGAATTCCCCATTTTCATGAAGTTTGTATCATTTTATAATTTCTCCACTTACGAAGATCATTGAGTCTATTTGTTAATATTCACTGAGAAAAATGTTCCAGCTGCTTAAGCATTTATGCCTATAAATCAGTGCATTCCTAGTAGTCACCACAGAAGAAAGTAAATTGGATATTACTGAATGACTATATAGTATTCTGCTTTTACATGCAAAGAAGAACTCTGTGTGTAATATAAATTTGATTTTAAGCTTGATTTCAATTTTTGAAAGCACAGTCATTGACTGCCTGAGGAGGATTTTGATGGGTCTCTTTAAATTAAACAGAGCCCCAACGTGTGTCAGGGCCTCATCTATGTACGAACTCTAACCTTGTGGTCACTCTGATGCAAAGTTTGTTAATAGACCATAATAGCACTTTTAAGCACTCAATAAAATTAATATTTCCTTTATGGAACATCCTAGTTTGTTATGACCAATCAATTTTACCATTAATAGGGCACATTAGAGGCTAAAACATGATGATCAACTAATGGAAGTTAGCAAGTCTTTACTTAATGAAATAGAAAAACTATTAGTACAAATTCAAATTCTGAAAAGATTTTTCGTGGGATCGTATGTTACTATAAATTTTCATTTTTATCTTACCGTACTATGATCATATTTTCTTCTTAATAAACTAGAGGGATGTGCTGAATGATAATTATCTAGAATAAAACAATGAAAAAGCTATTGTCATTGAAAATAAAATAAATTTATCCCAATATGTAAAGACCTTTTTAAAAATTGAAGAAAAATATTTCAGATCTACACATCTGACCACTCTATAACAGGAGATATTTCACTGACACTGAAAGATGGGATATAAGAATACTCTATATCCAGATAAACCAGATGAATGAATTCAGGAAGTCATGATGATTACAATATGTCAAATACTGTATTTAAAGTACGGTAACATTTTTCCAAATGTTTGTACTTTTATTAAGAACTGATTATTCATCAGCTCATTTACTTGTATATATGTTGTGGTGTTTACTTGTGCAACTTTTAGATATTCCAAATATTAATATCTCTGAAATATGATTGGCAGAGATATTTTCTATTTCATAGATTTATCTTCACTTGTGATGAATTTCTTTTTCTTTTCACCACACCCTGAAGATTTTTGGAAAAAAAATCAAACAAGCCCATTTATCAATTCTTGAGATTATTTCCTGTGTTGCCGGAGTCCTGTTTAGAAAGTTTTTGCTTTTCCTTGTGTTTCAAGGAGTCTTGGTTGTGTTTTTCTCCAAAAGTTTCAATTTTTAAGGGCTTCTCTTGAGCTCTGTAATTAATTTTTTGTGTGGTGAAATACGATCTAGTCTTATCTTCCATAGGTAGTTATGTGCTTTCCCCATCCATCAGTGAAAATAAAGAAAAACAAATAAAAATATATAAAATAAATAAGGCCTGCAAAAACAAAATCCCAAACAAGTAAAACCTCAATAAGAGAAAAAGATTTCTGAACAAAACAAAAATTCCAAAAACATTACGTGGAGTTTGTTTTTGATCAGTCAACTGACCCTGGGAACTGGCCCTCTCGTCGAATGTGCCTGATATCTGCATGATGCTTCATTGGAGAAAATTGATTTTTTTTTCCTTTGCTAGTAGCTCTCAATAGTAAATAGCTCCTTGGTTAGGTCTGGAACCATGTATACACTTCCTCCTCTTAGTTCTGGGACCCTGCCTGGTTTGAACCTGTGCAAGTATTGTGCAGGCTGTCAGATTAAAAATAAAAAAAAAAACACATTATTTTCTTAAGAAGTTAGATAAGGAGGGGCAAGATGGCGGCGCCAGGAGGACTCTCATTCTGAGCAGCAGCACAGCAGGATCAGCACAGTGACGAGCAATCAGAACTCTCGGGCATAAAACACAGTCATTGTGTTTCCCAGGTGAGAGGATACCCCACGGTAGGGGATTCAATCAGCTTTTAACTCACCCAGCTAAACCGCGGAAGAGATCACTGTTCCGCCAGACGCTTGGCTGCCGGCCGCCAGCCCCAGCCCCAGCCCCAGCCCAGAGCCACAAGCCAGTGTCTCTGGTCATGGTCCCAGACTGAACCGTGTGCACCACACTATCAGAGACTGGAATTTTCAATCGAGAGATAACCCCAGGGTACAGGAAACGATTGGGACAGGCCTTAGGTCACCCAGACATCCCCTGGAAAAGACTCGGGTGGGTTCCACGGGCACCCCAGGAGCCAGCCCGGAGCCAGAGCCGGGGATCCAGGTTCCTGCACAGAGCCCTGCCTGCCTGCGCGCCTGATTCGCCGCTGAAGATAGAAACGGCAGGTCTGATCTCAGAGCACTCAGCTCACCCCCAACCTGAAAAGGTCCCCTGAAAATTACCCAGCTTAGGGAGACACTCAGGCTCCCAAAAGCCGCAAAGGCAGACACAGGCAGTTTCTGCACACCAGACAGCTGGCAGAGACTGAGCCTCCATCACACAGCTGTGCTCCAGGCACAGGCAGCTTCTGCGGCCAGCCAGCTGGCGGACACTGAGCAGTGTGCACCAGGGCAAAAAAAGACACTGGGAGTCCGTGTCTCCAGAGAATCCACGGGGAATGAAGTAAACTGTACTGACCTAAATCACCCAATCCTTCCCTAGAAAAAGTCTAGCAGTCTAGTGGGGCCGAGGTGCCAGCACTCAGCTGTGCTCCAGACACAGGCACAAACAGTTGAGGCGCGCCTGATGTCCAACTGGGGCACAACAGCTGATCATTAAATTTTCAACAAGAAACCCAGAAACAGCCCTCAGGACTTCCCTGGGTGAGAGGAGAACCCTCTCGACTAACAAAGACCACAGTTACCACTCAGGTCTATATCCCTGAGGTGAGCAACTCCTGAAAAAACACCAGCCATTCAGGGACTATACCCAAAAAGCTGAGAAGACATCCTTCAGGAAAAACCAGCTTTCTGCAAAGGGGACTCTCTCCACCACAGGATCCCCAGGAACCACCAGAAAATAACCCCAAACACCTAAGATAACACAAGGTAGAGGCCAGCGTAAAAGCTCAAGCAACAAAAGACAGAGCAATATGGCATCTCCAGAACCCAGTTACCCAGGGGCAAGTAGCCCTGGATACCCCACCATAACTGAAATCCAAGAAGATGACCTAAGAAGTATGCTCATGAAGATGATAACAGAGGAAACAAATAAGATTCGTAAAGACATAGAGGAAGATAAACTCAAACAGAATATGGCCATCCGTAAAGAAATAGAGGAAGCTGCAGCCAAACAGTTTATGGCTTTTAGAAAGGAAATGCTTAAAACACTGAATGAAATGATAGAAAAAGAGTTGAAGGAACTAAAAGAAAAACAGGAAAGTACAATCAGACAGGTGAAGGAAGTAAACAAAACAACTCAAGACCTGAAGATAGAATTGGAAAAATTAAAGAAAACACAAATGGAAGAAATAATGGAAAGGAAAAATCTAGGGAAGAAAACAGGAACTACAGAGGTAAGCATAACCAACAGACTACAATAGATGGAAGAAAGAATCTCAGGTGTAGAAGATACAATGGAAGAAATCGATGTATCTCTCAAAGAAAATGTTAAATCCGGAAAATTCCTGACACAGACCGTCCAAGAAATGCAAGACAATATGAAAAGACAAAACATAAGAATAATAGGAATAGAGGAAAAAGAAGACTCCCTTCTCCAAGGCCCAGAAAATATTTTCAACAAAATCATTGAAGAAAATTTCCCCAAGCTAAAGGAGAGGCCAATTAGAATACATGAGGCCTACAGAACACCCAACAAATTTGTCCAGAAAAGAAAATCCTCCCGACACATAATAATCAAAACAGTAAGTATACAGAACAAAGAAAAAATACTAAAAGCTGCAAGGGAAAAAGGCCAAGTAACATATAATGGCAAACCCATTAGAATCACACCTGACTTCTCAACAGAGACTATGAAACCCAGAAGGGCCTGGACGGATATCATTCAGACCCTAGGCGAACACAGATGTCAGCCCAGGCTACTATATCCCGCAAAACTCTCAGTCGTCATAGATGGAGAAAACAAGATATTCAATGACAAAAACAAATTTCAACAATACCTACAAACAAATCCAGCATTACAGAAGACACTGGAAGGGAAAATACAACCCAAGAAAGCTAGCTACATTCAAGAAAACACAGGAAATAAATAACCTCACTTCAGTAAAACAAAAAGCAACCAAGCACAAAACCTGATGACCACAGCCAACATCAAAATCAAGAGATCTAACAGCCACTGGTCATTAATCTCTCTCAACATCAATGGACTCAACTCTCCAATAAAAAGACACGGATTAACAGAATGGATACGTAAACAAAACCCAGCAATCTGTTGCATACAAGAAACACACCTAAGACACAAAGATAGACATTACCTGAGGGTAAAGGGTTGGAAGACGACTTTCCAAGCAAACAGACCCAAGAAGCAAGCAGGAGTAGCCATTCTAATATCTGATAAAATAGACTTTCAACCAAAATTAATCAAAAGAGATGGGGAAGGACACTTCATACGCATCAAGGGAAAATTCCACCAGGAAGACATCACAATCCTGAACATCTATGCCCCAAATACAAAGGCACCCACATTTGTGAAAGAAATTGATAAAATTTAAAGCACATATAGATCCCCACACATTAATAGTGGGAGACTTCAACACCACACACTCAACAAAGGACAGGTCAACAAAACAGAAATTAAACAAAGAAACAATGTCTCTGACAGAGGTCATGAATCAAATGGACCTAACAGACATTTACAGAACTTTACACCCAAACACAAAAGAATTTACCTTCTTCTCAGCACCTCATGGAACCTTCTCCAAAATAGATTATATAGTGGGTCACAAAGCAAGCCTCAACAGATACAAGAAGATTGAAATAATCCCATGTATCTTGTCTGATCACCATGGAATAAAGCTGGACCTCAACAATAACAGAAATAGCAAAAAGCCTACACACACATGGAAACTGAACAACTTGTTACTAAATGACAGCTGGGTCAGGGAAGAAATAAAGAAAGAAATTAAAGTCTTTCTAGAAATCAATGAAAATGAAGACACAACATACCCAAACTTGTGGGACACAATGAAAGCAGTGCTAAGAGGAAAGTTCATAGCACTAAGTGCCTTCAAGAAGAAATTCGAGACAGCTCATTCAAGCACCCTAATGGCTCACTTAAAAACCCTAGAAAAAGAAGAAGCAGACACACCAAGAAGGAGTAGACGGCTGGAAATAATCAAACTCAGGGCTGAAATCAATCAATTGGAAACAAATAAAACAATTCAAAGAATCAATGAAACCAAGAGCTGGTTCTTTGAGAAAATCAACAAGATCGACAAACCCTTAGCCAGGCTAACTAAAAGGCAGAGAGACACCACCCAAATCAACAAAATCAGAAATGAAAAGGGGGATATAACTACAGACACTGAGGAAATCCAAACAATCATTAGGACTTACTTCAAAAGTCTATATGCCACAAAATTTGAAAATCTAAATGAAATGGACAATTTTCTTGATCGATTTGACTTACCAAAGCTGAACCAGGACCAGATAAATCAACTAAATAGACCTATATCCCCCAAAGAAATAGAGGCGGTCATCAAAAGTCTCCCATCCAAAAAAAGCCCAGGACCAGATGGCTTCAGCGCAGAATTCTACCAGACCTTCAAAGAAGAGCTAACACCAATTCTCTTCAAACTATTCCACAAAATAGAAACAGAAGGAATATTACCAAATTCGTTCTATAAAGCCACAGTCACCTTGGTACCTAAACCTCACAAAGACTCAACAAAGAAAGAGAATTTCAGGCCAATCTCCCTTATGAACATTGATGCAAAAATACTTAATAAAATACTTGCAAACCGAATCCAAGAACACATCAAAGATATTATCTACTATGACCAAGTAGGCTTCATCCCAGGTATGAAGGGTTGGTTCAATATACGGAAATCCATCAATGTGATCCACCATATTAACAAACTGAAAGAAAAAAACCACATGATAATCTCCCTAGATGCTGAAAAAGCCTTTGACAAAATCCAACATCCCTTCATGTTCAAAGTATTGGAGAGATCAGGGATACAAGGCACATATCTAAACATAGTAAAGGTGATATACAGCAAGCCTATAGCCAACATCAAACTGAACGGAGAGAAACTTAAAGCAATCCCACTGAAATCAGGGACAAGACAAGGCTGCCCACTCTCTCCATATCTCTTCAACATAGTGCTGGAAGTCCTTGCTAGAGCAATAACACAGTTGAAGGAGATCAAGGGGATACAAATAGGAAAGGAAGAAGTCAAATTATCACTATTTGCAGATGATATGATAGTATACGTGATTGACCCCAAAAACTCTACCAGGGAACTCCTACAGCTGATAAACACCTTCAGCAAAGTGGCCGGATACACAATTAACTCAAAAAAATAAGTAGCCCTCCTGTATACAAAAGACAAAAGGGCTGAGAAAGAAAGGGAAACAACACCCTTCACAATAGCCACAAATGACATAAGGTACCTTGGAGTAACCCTAACCAAGGAAGTCAAAGACTTGTATGAAAAAATTTCAAATCTCTGAAGAAAGAATTAGAAGAAGATATGAGAAGATGGAAAGATCTCCCATGCTCATGGCTTGGCAAGATTAACATAGTAAAAATGGCCATCTTACCAAAGGCAATCTACAGATTCAATTCAATGCCCATCAAATTACCAACACAATTCTTTACAGACCTGGAAAGAAAAATTCTCAACTTCATGTGGAATAACAGGAAACCCAGAATTGCTAAAACAATCCTCTACAATAAAAGATCTTCCGGAGGTATCTCCATCCCTGATCTTAAGTTGTACTATAGAGCAACAGTTTTAAAAACTGCATGGTACTGGCATAGAAACAGAATGGTAGATCAATGGAACCGAACAGAGGACCCAGAAATAAACCCACACACTTATGGTCACCTGATCTTTCACAAAGACGCCAAAACCATACAATGGAAAAAAGATAGCATCTTCAACAAATGGTGCTGGTCTAACTGGATGCCTACATGTAGAAAAATGAAAATAGATCCATACTTGTCACCCTGCACAAAACTGAAGTCCAAGTGGATCAAAGACCTCAACATAAAACCAGACACATTAAATCGGCTTGAAAAAAAAGTGGGAAATACCCTAGAACTCATTGGTACAGGGGAAAACTTCCTGAACAGAACACCAACAGCACAGGCTCTAAGAGCAACAGTCAATAAATGGGACCTCATGAAACTGAAAAGCTTCTGTAAAGCAAAGGACACCGTCATCAAAACAAAGCGACCACCTACAGATTGGGAAAGAATCTTCACCAACCCTTTATCTGACAGAGGACTCATATCCAGTATATATAATGAACTAAAGAAGCTGAAAAGCAGCAAACCAAGTAATCCACTTAAAAAATGGGGAACAGAGCTAAACAGAGAATTCTCTGTAGAGGAATACCGAATGGCAGAGAAGCACTTAAAGAAATGCTCAACCTCACTAGCCATTAGGGAAATGCAAATCAAAACAACCCTGAGATTTCACCTTACACCCATGAGAATGGCCAAGATCAAAAACTCAAGTGACAACACATGCTGGAGAGGTTGTGGAGAAAGGGGAACCCTTCTGCACTGCTGGTGGGAAAGTAAACTTGTACAACCACTCTGGAAATCAATCTGGCGCTTTCTCAGACAACTAGGAATAGCGTTTCCTCAAGATCCAGCCATACCACTACTGGGCATATATCCAAAAAAGGCTTAAGTACACAAAAAGAACATTTGCTCAACCATGTTTGTATCAACTTTATTTGTAATAGCCAGAAGCTGGAAACAACCCAGATGCCCCTCAACTGAAGAATGGATGCAGAAATTGTGGTACATCTACACAATGGAATATTACTCAGCAATGAAAAATAAGGAAATCATGAAATTTGCAGATAAATGGTGGGATCTGGAAAGGATCATCCTGAGTGAGTTGTCCCAGAAGCAAAAAGACACACATGGTATATACTCACTCATATAGACATACAACATAGGACAAACCCACTAAAACCTGTGCATCTAAAGAAACTAAGCAAGAGAGAGGACCCTAACTAAAATGTCCAATCCCCATCCGGAAAGGCAAAGAGGATGGACATCAGAAGAAGAAGAAAACAGGAAACAACCTAGGAACCTACCACAGAGGGCCTCTGAAAACCTCTGCCCTTCAGACTATCAAAGCAGATGCTGAGCCTGATGGGCAACTGTTGGGCAGAGTGAATGGAATTTTAGGTAAGAACTGGGAAATAGTAAGAGCTGGAGAGGACAGGGTCTCCACAAGGAGAGCAACAGAACAAGAAAATTTGAACACAGGGAACTTCCCAGAGACTCATACTTCAACCAAGGACTATTCATGGAGATAACCCAGAACCCCTGCACAGATGTAGCCCAGGGCAGTTCAGAGTCCAATTGGGTTACATAGTAATGTGAAGAGGGACTGCCTCTGACATAATCTGATTGGCCTGCTCTTTGATCACCTCCCCCTGAGGGGGAGCAGCCTTACCAGGCCATAGTAGAGGACAATGCAGCCACTTTTGTTGTGAACTGACAGACTAAGATCAGAAAGGAGAGGAGAACCTCCCCTATTAGTGGACTTGGGGAGTGCATGCAAGCAGAGGGAGGAGGGAGGGTGGGATTGGGAGGGGAGGAGGGAGGGGCTTATGGGGGGAATGAATAAAGTGTAATTGATGGAAAAAAATAAAAAATATATCAAAAACAAAAAATAAATAAAAAAAGAAGTTAGATAAAGACGTGTGTGTGTGTGTGTGTGTATCATGACACTAAAAGAGGACTATGAGATGAAAATATAGATCTACCGTGAGGAAGACAAAACTATATTGGAATGTACATAACATTAAATGATAGTGGAAGGTTATTTGGGAAAGAAAAATGGACAAACAAGGGAGTGACAGAAAGAGAATGGACATCAGAGACACTAGAATAAGAAGTGCAATGTATATGTATGGAGATGTCATAAGGAAGCCAGTTTGTTTATAAAAAAAAAATACCTAAGTTACATTTAAGAATTCTAGGGTATGTTTCTGAACCTGGGAATTGAAAGCAATGCACTTGCTGTGTGATTGTATTTCTAGGTACATGAAGATAGATCAAAATCAGTTTACAGTAACCAGAAGGCAAAAGAATAGGGATTTTCAGTTTTCAAATTATTAAAAGAGTGCTGATTATCAAGATGTGCTTATTTTGAATAATCAAACTGTAAACTTAGTATGTAGTTCTAGTCCATACTTTCTGTTGGCTAACAAGATAACTGAATGAAATGAAGAGTTTGTTCTCATAAGAAAATAACTTCAAGTTTTAGTATTAACTAATTGGATAATTTTTCTTAAAAATTCAACTTTCCTTCTTTATATTATATAATTTGAAATAATCTGAATATGGATAGATTAATAGGAGAAACCCATAGAATTCACACTAACAAGAAACTCAAAGAAGACTAGTAAAGCCTTTCGATTGCGAGGAGGAAAGTGGAATGTGTAGATACTTTCAGAATCAAAGGAACCAATTTTTTAAGAGACATGAGTATGTTCAACAGATTGACAAATTCTAGAACTGAATTGGTTTGGCCTGGGCTTACCACATTTGTTTTTTACTTTAATCTTCTGTGGTTAATGAAATTTCAGCAAGAGAATTGGGGGTGATTGCTTTGCTTATGACTTCTACAGTCAATTAGGAAGTTATTGGACTTTAGAGATCGTTAGATTTGCTACTCCCTGGAGGTCTGGGTTGACATCCCCGCAAGCATATTTTAAAGTATTATTTTCTAAACTTCAGTTACATCTACTCTATTAACATAGTTTTAACTATCTAAAGGATGATTTATGATAAGTGTTTTAAAAGATATTTAAGCCATATTTCTTATTTACATTAAAAAAGACGAGATTGTAATAGTACCTCCCCCTCTCTCTTCACTACTCCCTCCCATGTGTGCATACGTGTGTGTGTGTGTGTGTGTGTGTGTGTGTGTGTAGGTGAGTACTGGTGCATGTCACCGTGCTCATGGAGTTTAAAAGACAGATTTCATGGGTCACCTTTCTCAATCATTTTGATACTGGAGAAGGAACTCAGAATGTCAAATTTGGCAGAATTGCCATTTTGTTCTGAGCCAAGTTGCTATTCTCCTCTTTTTTACCCCCATCTTAAATGACATTTGTTAAACTTGATTTAATTTCAAATGTTTTATGAAGGGACATAGTTGATGAAAAATAGAGGGATGAAAAGACAAGTTTTTAACTTACTGTATGTCAAAAAGTAAAATACAAATGATCAAAATTGTATTTCTTTGACTCTGCTTCAGAAAAAAAAAGAAGAAAATGATAGAAAACACAAACATTTTATCATAGTTATTCTCCTAACTTCAGTCTCAGTTCCACCATAACTTCCCTACCAACCCACCCAACTTTATTCCTTCTTCCTTCCTTTCTTCCTTCTCTCCTTCTTTCCTCCTTATTGTCTGTCTTTGTCCTTTACTATTTCTTTCTTCCTTCCCTTTTTCTTCTGCTTCTTTCTTCTTCCTATAGAATTCCTCCTCTTCATGTTTCTTCTTCCGACGAAATCCAATTTTGTTGTCTAAAAATTCCTGGAAATGGGACCTGCCCTGCAGAATATGAGACCTACCAATGCCACAGCATTAAAGAATGCTGACTCTTCTGGAATCTACCATTTGCCAATAACTCCTTAGCTAGTGGTAGGATTCCCACCTCCCTACTGAGATATCTGCCTTGCTTTGAATTGAGTAGGTCTTGTGCATGCTGCAATAATTACCGTGGATCATGTATTTTTGGATTTGAACACAAATTTTACATGATGCTGATTTTGACAAAGCCATATCTGGTGTCAATATGATCACTGTAGAAATAATGTAAACAAGCGTATTTACTTCACTGGGTGAAATCCACACCCATACTTGATGAAGCTGTCTGAATTTTAGGAATGTAAGCATGACATTGAAAATACTTCACATTGTATTAAGCATTTATATAGGTAATTTGCGTGACCAAAATAAGAAAAAAATCCTAAAAATAAATCACACAGAATTGAATAAAATACAAAAAAATATTATAATTCTTGATGTAAATGGTTCAGAAGGGATAATTAACATACAACTTTATCTAGGTAATTTTGTTCATTAAACTACTGATTGAAAAAAAAAAAGAACAATGTTAGTATGTCATTATATAAACTAATAGAGAACAGAAAAAAAATGTATTGAGTAACTCTCCCATAGCCAATATTTACAAGATGACTTTATTATGAAAGCTGAACCAAAATAAATCAATCTGATAATAAATCAGTATAATATATTCATAAGACTGCAAATGCTCTGAAAATAGATTAGCAAAACAAATGCAATCAAGTGTACATGGTATGAAGTGAGCAGGATGCTCTTGGGGTTTTCTCCATTGAACATAATCATGTTCCCGCATCTTATTCCATTTTAACTTCCTGTTTCTTGTCTACTGCTCCTGTTACACAGTGAGTTTTGCTGAAGTGTATCATTTTATGCTCTCTGATTGGTTTTTGTAACTAGAACAGATTCTGGTATAATAGACTGTTAACATGCATAAGTGAATAATACCAGAATTAATGTAAACTAACCTTAGGAAAAAAAAATCTCTACATGAAATTCACCAAATTACATGATTTAATAAAAAGATAATGTAATGGCTTCTGTGTTATACAAATTTGCACCATATCTACACCACATTAATATACTCCATGTATGCATACACCTTAATCGTAATCTCCCTCCATTACACACACACACACACACACACACACACACACACTTACACACAGACACACACACCTACCTGCATGTAGAATAGTTATTACTAGTGCTTAGGGAAAGTTGGGATGACTGAAGGGAGACTGGATATGAACAGATCATGTTGCAAGTCTATATAATGAAATACCATAAGTTAATTTAGTAGTATGCATAGATTATACAATTGTTTCAAAAGTCATGATAAAACTACAAGCATTTATGTGTACTAATAGCTAAAGTGATGTAAATGCATGGGTAGGGTCAATGAGATAAAATACTACACCTTTTAATTTTATTTTTTACATCTTTTAAAATTTATTTATTAAATTTAAGTTTATTCACTTCATGCCCCAGTTGGAGTGCCCTTCCTCGTTTCCTTCCAACCCCACCCTCCCTCTGTCTTCCTCCCCTATCCCTGTCCCATAGTCCATTGATAGAGGAAGCGCTCCTCCCCATCTGTGTGACCCTAACTTATTAAGTCCCATCAGGACTGCCTGGATCCTATTTTTCTGTGGACTGGCTAGGTTGTCCTACCGTGGAGAAGTGATCAAGGAGCTGGAAACCAAGTTTATGTCAGGAACTGTCACTTCTCCACTTACAGGGAACCCGCATGGAGACTGAGCTGTCTATGGGCTACATCTGGGCAGGGCATCTAGATCCACTCTATGCATGATCTTTGGTTGATTCATCCATCTCTGTAGTCCCCCCTGGACTCCAATTTTTTGGCTTTGTTGGTCTTTTTGTGGGGCTCCTGTCCCCTCTGGGTCCTCCTATATCCCCCTTCTTCCATAAGACTCCCTGTGCTTCGTCCAAAGTTTGGCTGTGATTCTCTGCATCGGCTTTGATCCCTGGTTGAAAGGCGTCTTTTAGAGAACATCTGTGGGAGGCTCCAGTCCGTTTCTCTCCCTTCACCTGCTTCCAATGTCTATCCTGTTTTCCCTTCTGAATGAACATTTAACATCTTCTCTAGGGTCCTGCTTGTTGGTTAGCTTCTGTATATTTTAGTATGTTTATCCTATATTATATGACTAATATCCATTTATAAGTGAGTATATACATACATGCATGTCTTTTGCTTCTGGGTAACCTCAGGATGATTTTTTTCTAGTTTTATCCATCTGCCTATGTATTTCATGATTCCCTTGTTTTTAATAGCTGAGTCGTATTCTGTTGTGTAAATGTACCACAGTTTCTGTATCCATTCTTCAGTTAAAGGACATCTAGGTTATATTCAGATTCTGGCTATTAGGAATAAAGCTGCTATAAACATAGTTGAGCAATTGTCCTGGTTGTATGGTAGAGTGTGTTGTGGCTATATGCCCAGGAGTGATATATAGCTAGGACTTGAGGCAACATTGTTCCCAATTTTATGAGAAAGCGCCAGATTGATTTTCAAAGTGGTTGTAAATTTTTACATTCCCAATAGTAATGGAGAAAGGTTCCCCTTTCTCCACATTGTCTCCAGCATGTCTTCACACTTGAGTTTTTTATATTAGCCATTCTGATGTGTATGAGGTGGAACCTCAGAGTTGTATTGATTTGTATTTACCTGATGACTAAGGACTTTGAGTATTTCTTTAAGTCATTCTATGTCATTAGATACTCCTCTGTTGAGAATCTTCTGTTTACCTCTGCACCCTGTTTTTCAATTGGATTATTTTTTTGTTGGTGTTTTCTTTCTTGAGTTCTTTATCTATTCTGGATATTAGCCCCATGTCAGATGAAGGGTGCAACTTCAAAAGTCGATAAGGCACAAATTTTCAAAATCTAAATGACATGGAGAATGTTATTGATAGATCCATTTAACAAAGTTAAGATTAAGATCAGGTAAATAGATTAAATAGTCCTATATCCCCTAAGGAAATAGAAACTGTCACCAAAAGTCTCCCATCAAAAAAAAAAAAAAATGGCTTTTCATCTCAGAATTCTACCAGATCTTCAAAGAATAGCTAATTGCAATACTCTTCAAACTACTTCACAAAATAGAAAAAGAAGAAAAATTTAAAAACTCATTCTAGGAGGCCACAGTCACTTTGATACCCAAACTGCACAAATACTCAACAAAGAAAGTGACTTTCAGACCAATCTCTCTTATGAACATTGATGCAAAAATAACTGAAATACTCATAAAACAAATCCAAGCACATCAAATATATGATTTGTCATGACAAAGTAGGCTTCATCCCAGGCATGCAGGGGTGGAAATCCATCAATGTAATCCATTATATAAACAACCTGAAAAAAAAAAAACCCACATGATCATCTCCATATATTCTGAAAAAAAAATTGACAAAATCCAACATCCCCTCTTGTTTAAAATCTTAGAGGAGAGATGAGGAATACAAGGCACATATTCTGTATGTGCACGTAACATAGTAAAAAAAAAAGACATACAGCATTACTATAGCCTACATCAAACTAAATGGAGAGAAACTTAAATCGATTCCTCTGAAATCAGGGACAAGGCTAGGCTTCCCACTCTTTTTGTATCATTTCAACATAGTACTGTAAGTCTTAGCTAGAGCAATATACAACTAAAGGAGATACAAATCGGAAAGGAAGAAGTTAAAGTATCACTATTGACAGATGACCTGATGGTATACATGAGTGACCCTAAACATTCTACAAGAGAACTACTACAGCTCTTTAAAAACTTTCAGCAAAGTGACTGGATACAAAAGTAAATAAAAATAATTCCTCCTGTATTCTAAAGACAAAAGGCTGAGAACGAAATTAGGAAACAACTCCCTTCACAATAGCCATAAATAATATAAAGTACCTTGGTATAACTCTAACGAAGCAAGTGAAAGACTTATATGAAAAAAATAAAATAAAAAAAATAAAAAACTTCAAGTGTCTGAAGAAAGAAATTGAAGAAGATGTAAGAAGATGGAAAGATTCCCCTATGCTCATGGCTCAGTAGGATTAACGTAGTGAAAATAGTTATCCTAACAAAAGTAATCTATAGTTTCAATGCAGTTCCCCTCAAAATACCAATACAATTCTTTACAGACCTTGAAAGAACAATTCTCAACTTCATATGGAAAAACAAAAAGCCCAGAATAGCTAAAATAATCCTGTACAATAAAAGATCTTCTGGAGGGATCACTAACCCTAATCTAAAACTGTACTATAAAGCAGCAGTAACAAAAATGGCATGGGGGTTTGAAAAAAAATGCATGGTTTTAAGCATAGAACAGACTGGTGTATCAATGGAATTGAATCAAAGACCCATAAATAAACCCACACACTTATGGAAACCTGATTTTTGACAAAGAAACCAAAATCATACAATGAAAAAAACGATAGTATCTTTAACAAATGTTACCAGTTTAATTGGATGTCTACATACAGAAAAATGCAAATAGATCTATACTTATGACCCTGCACAAAAACAAAGTACAAGTGGATCGAAGACCTCAACATAAAACCAGACACACTAAATCTGTTATACAAAAAAGTGGAAATGATTCTCAAACTCATTGGCAAAGAAGACAAGTTCCTGATCAGAACAAGAAGAGCTCAGGCTCTAAGATCAACAATCAATACATGGGACTTCATGAAACTGAAAAGCTTCTGTAAAACAAAAGACATGGTCAATAGAACAAAATGACAGCCTGCAGACTGGGAAAATACTACATCTTAAAGATTTTACAAACATTAAACTGCATTATAACAGGAAGCTCAGTTGAAAAGCTTTGATTTTATTGATTATTTAAATTGTTTTGCTATTTTTTTTGTCTCCAGAGTCTTTTGTAAGTAAACCTTTCAAGTACATATTCGAATATCAGAAAATGTATTTTAATTACAATGGAAAATTGGGTGGATTTTAACTCTTTATCTCATAGGAAACAATTCTCTGAGATTTTTCTGCAGAGTGGTGGTCATGAGGAAGTATGAATGCCAAATGCCTGGACAGCTTTACCCATTATCAGCTCAGACTCTTGTGTTTACCTGCTGTTCTCATAGTACCACCGGTATAAAGAACTCTGCCAGTGTTTCCGTTTTGTTTAGAAATCAGCCACGACACTTTGCTTTGGGCTAAGAAGTTGGCACGTGAGCCTACAGTCAGTTTTATTTTTCTTTAAATAAATTCCAAAATACTTTTCAGCTAAGCCATTTTAGTTAGAATAGAACATAAATAAATGTAACTGAGTCCAGATGCTCTTGCAGCCCACTGAGAATCGGCAGAGAGGATATGTGCTTTCTTAAAAATTGAAAAATAAACCTGAAAGCAATGACCACCACCATCCTCTCTCCATATGAGCATGTCTTAATTTAAATGTGTTTAAATTTTCTTTTAAGAGAGGTGACGTGAAACTAAGACCAGCCAGGACATTTCTAGTAATTCACTATTTTTAGATATTTCATGTCATATTTATTTTGTCCAAGTTTGAAATAGAATGAGTATATCAATACAACTGGAGCTTGAATTATGCAGCAGTATATAGATATAAAATTGGAAGACCTGAAAGCCATCTTTCCCTAATAAATCTGGGAAAGATCACCCCCTCCCTATACACTTCCAAATATATCACATGACAGTTGCTGTGTGTTGACTCAGCCTTGGAGAAAGGCGCCCAGCAGGTTGG
The DNA here is from genome assembly GCF_030254825.1 of Meriones unguiculatus. Classification (NCBI taxonomy): domain Eukaryota; kingdom Metazoa; phylum Chordata; class Mammalia; order Rodentia; family Muridae; genus Meriones; species Meriones unguiculatus. The sequence goes on along the minus strand of NC_083355.1, from coordinate 100,609,318 downwards.
CAGGATAAAAGCTTTCCTGTTTATTCAACAGTGTGCCTCCATGGGGTATATGGTGGTAATCAGACTGGCAGGCCTTACACAGTGCATAAATATTTCATTTTCCAAACCCACTGAACATTCTTGGCAGCACGGAAAAAAAAAAAAAAAAAAAAAAAAACAACAAGATGGACCACAGCAGTGCTCAGGCTCACCTGGAAAGGCTTTCAGATGTCATAGGTGTAAAACAGAACTTTCATTTGCATTTCCTAATCATTCTGGATTTTCAGATCTTGACTGTGGCACTGCACTTGGTGGCTGTAATAATCTGGTGACTTGAATAGTTTCAGATTAGGGGTGGCTGGAGTTCTGAACCTCCTGAGACAAGAGATCTGCAATCTTCTACCTGGAATCACACTAAAATCATCAACACAATTAGTACTCACCAAGCATTGAATCTGATTCATCAAGGCATTACTTTTAGGTGTGATGAGAAAAGCTCTCTGGAGAAAGAGAGAATGGGGAGAAAGTAAGTGTAAGTGAAAACACTAAATTTCTGGAGCACCGGATTTTAGAAACACTGCGCCTGAGATTATATGTTATACGTATCTTCTCTTTCTTGGACATGTCCATGACTCTCTAAACTCAACTACCAAAGTTATACAACGTGAGTGATTAGACTATATGCTGTCCTTTACAGAAGAGTTAAATTCAAGCGAGATGCACATCAGAACCGTAGAATCAAAAATCCCACAAATGTTACTTTTTTAAGATAATGGTGTGACAAAGGCTTGGGAAATAGTCCATTCTGTACAGTGCTCGCTACACAACTGAGAGTACTTGATTTTGTACCCTTAATAGCGTGCTAAAATGCAGAGGGCTGAGACATGCAACTCTCGGCATACTGCTGCTGAAAGGACCAAACAATGATTGCTGTGACTTGCCCATTCTTCAGTCTGGTAGAATTAGTAAGCACCAGGTTCAGTGAGAAACCCTGCCTCAAAACCTAAGGAAGAGGGTGACTGAGGATGACACGTAATACTATCTATTAATATTAATATTAATATTGTCGCTACACACACATGTGAACCTGAATGAACATGTGCAAAAATTAATATTGCAATAGTTGTTAAGTAATAAATTTTAAGACAATCACCAGCATCGTGGGTACTACTTTATCAAGATGGCTTGTCAAAGCAAAAAAGTATAAGTACACCCATGATCTAAACTACCTCTGTGAGTCCCAAAACACACACCTCTCTTACTCTCAAATTCCTCTGCAAGAAAAGATACTATCATCCACTCAAATAGGCATGTAGGGAAAAACTGAGAAAATGACCTAAAAATGAGCCAGTGGTGGCTGATAATTTATTAGGCTTGAAGGTAAGATTCACATGCTAACTTCATCAACATGCTTGTCACTTAAAGAGAGTCTCGGTTATCTAAAGCATACACAGAGTTATAGATGAAATCCACTGGTTGGCTCTCTGGGGCTATGACGGTTGCTCTTTGAAGCCATTGCAGTGAGAGACTTTATTTTTTCATCTGGCTCTTTTGGCTTGCACCATGCCCTGAGGACTTCCCATCGTTTGAGGTCCTTAACTGAATGAAAACGTAAACTGAGAAAGTGAGCTCAACACTGACCTGCCCACTGCTCTCCTTCCCGATCTTCCAAGATGTGAGAAGACCCTGCTGCAAGCTCCTGCCACTCTGTACTCCGTGATTCCTTTCTTTCCTGGTGAAATGTGAACTCTAAAACTAGAACTTATATATTTTCTCCCTCAGTTTCTCGTTCCAGCAAATTATCTGACCAATACCCTGTCTTACCCCGAATGCTTAATTTTTATGTGTCAGGCTTCTAAATGAGTGAAGACACCCTGGAAAACATGTTCTCTCTTGTTGTTCCTCTATCAAATATCATATCATTCAGCACAGCACATTGCTGGGAGATCACTGTAGACAGTTTCAAAATAAAGCATACCTATGTTTGAGTCCCCAAGGATCAACCAACTTAGAAAACATTTCTTCTCTTTTCCTGTCTTCTTTATTTCCTCATTCTATCTGACCCCACCAAGATCAATAGATGGTTAAACTATTCTCATGGATACTCCTTAAAAAAAAAGGTATGCACACATATTTTATTCAGGAACTTCAGTCTGGAATAATTTGTGACTGAACATCACCTCCAAACAAAAAGTGGTGTTATGGAAGTACTGTTCTAACTGCAGATCTTATGTGCACCAAATTGTTCCTTCACAGCTCCCCAGAGTATAATTACAGTGGATTTATTTCTAGCCCTTATGAATACCTGTGAGAATACAGCTCTAATAAATGTCTCTTCCTCCATCAGACCTTTAGCCAAGTGGACAGAAAATCCGCCTTAACCTGGAGCAGCATTTATCGAGCATGCCCTGTCTTCTAAGCTGTTTCTGTAGCATGACACATTAGTGTATTTCACAAGTAAGAAAAAGATAAATAATATGGGTGGATTTTCTGATCGTTAGACACCTAGAATATAGGAACTATTTATTTGGGTTTATTAATTTCATTGTTCACAAACTACTGACCTTAATTGAAAATTTGAATAGGTCACACAAGGCATGTTTATGCAGTAGTTAAATGATGAGTAATATGAATTCTTACATGTTTAGTAATATTAAGTAATAGTTTTAATTTTATTACAGTTTGGGACATTTTAGAAAATAAACTTGTGGGACATGGTCTTTCCACCCTATGCTCTCTGTTGTAGCTTATACCCAAAGAAGTCAAGAGAAATAACATTTCCAGAAAGCTGGTTTTTGGATGGAAGAAAGGGCAACTTCCAAATATTACAATTTGTAACTCAGTCCCCTCCACACACATACAAAGACAGAGATTCAGTCATTAAAGTGATTTAGTTTCACCTCAGCCAAGGCCAATTTTACATCAAGACAATTCTTTTCATTTGTCAGTTACCCATGCCACCCACCAAAGCCTCAAACCTAGGCTCATATAATACTGAGTTCTGCTTTCACAAGTCTCATTTAACATACTAGCTACTTATACACCAAGATCAATGAACAGTGTGAGAAGATCTAAGAAAGAGCCTTCTATTGATGTAGTGTCCTGTTTAAACACAATTCTGAGATCCCTTTCTGATTTGCTATGTTACACTTTTCTGAAGAATTTGACAATGAAGTTCTATCCAAGCTGCAGATAATCAGAGCAGTTTGTGCCAGTGTCATTTGCATGTGAAATGAGATACTGCCTTGACATTATATTCCATTAAAATCTTTATATAAGCTAGAGCTCTCTCTAAAACTCTATAAATGATCTACACTTTGCTAGTGTTAATGGCATACTAGAAAATCATAAAACTTGGCAGTAACCATGTCTTATCTTTGCTCTCATAGCTATACCTTTAACATTTTTGTCCTCTGGCCATTTCCTGTATGTGTTCTTTATGCCAGGAGCTGCTTAAGATATCATAGACAGGTTGAAAATATCAGACTATTATGTTCCTCTGCATTATTACTCCCCTCTAGTCTATGCAATACATGGAAGCCAAGTTAATCTTTTATGTAATTCTCTTTTTAGACACAAATTCAAACTGACCTCAAGCTCACAATCCTCCTACCTCTATAACCCTCTAGTTTTTGAGAAGATATCATCCACTTGTGATCTTATCATTAACAGAAAATGGCTCTGTTTGTATAGAACACATTCGGTATTTGTTTACAAATAAATTATGCCTGAAAGTCAGCATTAGACAGTGATAAAAGGCAGGTTAAGTTAACTTAGCCCAAGATGATTTGAGAAGGTATTTTGATATGTCATTCCCACAAACTGCATTTTCAAGTTTTATGGCTTCCTTCTCCCAGAGAAATCAGTAGTAAAACATTCATGTTGTTGAACTTTGCTTATATCAAATACATATGGGCAGTTTGGACTTGGAGAAAGAGAATATTAGGTTTCAAATTTTTTCTATGTTGTTTTTATGCTCATATTTAAAATAGGCTGCCTGAATCTATGTTAACTACTTGTTAGAAATTTCTAGTACTGAGCATAAATATGAGATTATATGTTTTACATTATCATTATATGTAAATAAAATCATACACAACATATACCAATAAACCAAACAATAATATGTAGTATGTATTCTTAATATATCTACTTAGTCTTCAAAATACCACTTCTTGAAGTATTAGCATATTTGGAATGTCTAAAAACAGTTCTAGATGAAGATGTCTATTTGTATACAAAGTAAGACAAAAGAATACATACAATTGGGTCTATTTTTTATATTATAGTATGTTCATGAAAGAAAGTTAATCAGGTTATCAGGAATTTTTGTTCCTTAACCACTAACGGTAGGCTACCTTTAGCGTTTCTGGTGGCCTTCCTGCTGGTTTGGAAAGGTGCTTTGGGACTCAGATGCCTAGTAACCACAAAGTCCCAATAACCACACAACTCTGAGAGGAAGCCTCCTCAGCAGAGGATTAGACCTCCTAGGGAAGGGTATCCCCAGCTGAGCTAAAGATCTTAGGATACTCAGCCCACTCCACTTCTTCCCAACTTTTTTTTTTCTTTTCTTAGTAGCTGCTTGGTTTCTTCCAATGAGAAAGTCACACCAGGTTGCAAACCTCATAAAAGATTTATTGGGAGGGGCTAGGGTGTGGAGGGCAAAATCTAGGGTTGGCTGTCCCTGATACCCCAGAGAGGACATCAGGGACTGTACAGACACAACCTTTATATAAGATTTCTTAGGGAGTTTAGTATTTTAGGGCAGAAATTTCCAAGGTGACGATTTGTGGGATTTCAAGTCCTGAGCTTGAGTGAAGTAAGGGATTGATGGGTTCAGAAATCAGTAGATTTTTCTGCTCAGGGACTGGTGGCTTTTTGTTCAAACTTTTCACCTAAAGTCAGCATCATTTGGGAGGGGCTTGAGAAAACCTTTGGAGCATTTCCAGAGGCTGAAAATGCTATTATGACAGAGATTTTGGAGGAGGGGGCTGGTCATTTTCCTGCCCTTAGGGTTTACAACTTTTACAAAGTATAACAAGTTTACAAAATTTACAAACTTTACAAGGGAGTCTACTGTAGAAAAGCCTTTCTCTGCTTCTTGAGTCAGCATGAAAAGCCAACAATTTCTCCACAATTTATATGTGAAAAAAAAACAAACAATCCTAATTAGAATACCTTTTTCATTAGCAAAGTGGAATAGAAGTATGCTGTCAGGTTAAATTGATTTTAGAACTATGTTATTTGATTTGTATAACCAATCTACTCTGTCCAAAAAGAACTAGTCAACCTAAGAGCTACATTAAAATACCTTCAGTTCTAACAGAGTAAGCAAACTCATTATGAGATTACCCCTTAGACAACTTTCAGAAAAGTGAAGTCTGCATGGTACAATGAATTCTGTGTATGTAAATTTCTGTGTATGTAATTCAGAAATGCAAACACCCAAATACTCTGTAAACGACAGCCGCTCAGCTAAATGAACCATGTGACACTAAACATTTTTTGAAATATTATTTCAAATATTATTTGAAATATTATTTCACATTGTCTCAATTGATGTTTATGAGAAGAAACTTCCATACTGATCAGTAAATTAGAAATACCCTGAGATTTATCCTGCAGGAATAAAATCGTATTAAGAGTGTGCAAATGATATGAAAAAAGAAAACTAGGTATGGGAGAGCTAGTATTATCACTCAGTCTCACAAGCAAATAGAGATTACTTGAGTATGGAACTTAAAAGAGAGTAGCTTCTCCAGGTGATAAACAGCTAATGGCATGAAACAGCAGGAACTGAGCACCACAGTAGGCAGGAAGGAAGAGAAAATGTTAGTGCTACACAGACGTCAAGGCAATTGCTTCACTCATTACTTCTCCTTGGAAAGCTGCCCTAGGTACTGCCTCTATTGAGCAGCTCCTAGTAAAATGAAAAAGACAGGATGCCTCTGTAAACTCCTCCCCTCTATCCTGCTCTGCCATCTACCAGCCTCCTGCTTTTGTCTCTCACTGGATCCTGGAAGACAACTGGCAGAGCAGCAAACCTTGAGGACAAAAGTCTGTGATCAAGAAGCTGGGATGACACAGAGGACCTCTGAAAAGCTCTGCCCTGCAGACTATCAAAGCAGATGCTGAGACTTATGGGCAACCTTTGGGCAGAGTTCCGGGAATCTTAGGAAAGAAGTGGGAAACAGTAAGATCTGGAGAGGACAGGAACTCCACAAGGAGAGCAACAGAACCAAAAATCTGAGCACAGGGGTCTTTCCTGAGACTGATATTCCAACCAAGGACCATGCATGGAGATAACCTAAGATCCCTGCATAGATGTAGCCCATGGCAGTTCAGTATCCAAGTAGGTTCCATTGTAATAGGAACAAGGACTGTCTCTGACATGAATTGATTGGCCTGCTGTTTAATTACCTCCCCCCTGAAGGGGAAGCAGCATTACCAGGCCACAGAAGAAGACAACTCAGCCACTCCTGATGAGACTTAATTGACTAGGATCAGAGGGAAGGAAAAGAGGTCCTCCCCTATCAGTGGACTTGTGGAGGGGCATGCATGCAGAGGGTGGAGGAAGGGAGGGATTGGGATGGGAGAAGGGGGGGAACCATGGAGGGGGATACAAAGTGAATAAAGTGTAATTAATAAAGAAAAAAAATAAAATAAAAAAATAAAAAAGAAGGCAGCAGTACTGAGAAAGGGAATTCTCATTGCTTCTTAGTGGAGCCATACAGCAAAGATGGGCTCTTTCATTAACTGATAATCTCTAAGACTATTTCAAAAAAGAAGAAAAAGGAGGAGGAGAAGAAGGGAAGGAAGAAAAAAGGAAAGAAAAAGGAAAAGAAGGGAGAGAGGAAGGAAGGAAGAGAGAAAGAAAGAAAGAAAGAAAGAAAGAAAGAAAGAAAGAAAGAAAGAAAGAAAGAAAGAAAGGAAGGAAGGAACGAAGGAAGGAAGGAACGAAGGAAGGAAGGAACGAAGGAAGGGAGAGAGAGAGAGAGAGAGAAAGAAATAGGAAAGAAAGAAAGAAAAGGAAAAAGGAAAGCAAAGAAAAGAAAATGGAAAGTTATTTTCTCATTGAGCTAAGCTATAAAAATGAGTTTGTTCTGCTTTTGGATTTTTTTTTTAAATTTCCCAGAAGTAAAAAAAAAAAAAAAGACTTCTCTTTAAATCACTTTTATTTATTTATTTATTTATTTATTTATTTATTTATTTATTTTTGACTTTTGTTCCAAATGACTTCAGCACTAGTGGATAAATCTTATAATTTTTACCATGTCCATCCCACATCCACTCTCTCTATCACTTAACACACAGAGTTGTTTCTCCTCTCAAAAAGTACAATATCCTTTTTCAAATTGCATGTTTTCACTATATTTTCATACATTTACTTCACATTAGTCAAGTTAAAATTCTGGTGTGATTAAACTTTTTTTTTCTGTTTACTTATTTACTATATCAGTTCACACCCTGATTCCAGCCCCCTCCCTACTCTCCTTCCAGTCCTAATCTCACACCCCACTTTCCCCTTCCCTTTTTTTTTCTCAGAGAAGAGGAGGCCCCCAAGGCCCTCAACCTACACAGGCACTTCAAGTTGGAGCTGGACTAAGTGCATCCTTTATCACTGAGACCAGTCAAGGCAACTCAGCTAGGGGAAAGGCATCCAAATGTAGGTAAAAGAGTCAGAGATCATCCCTACTCTATTTTTTAGGGAGACCAGACAATGACCAGGCTGCACATCTGTTACGTATGTATAGGGGGTTTAGATCCAGCCCCTGCCTGCTTTTTGGTTGGTGGTTTTGCCTTTGGGAGCCCACATAAATCCAGTTTAGCTCACTCTGTAGGTTTTCTGGTGGTGTCCTTGACGCTTTGGCTCACTCGATCTTTCTTCCCAGTCTTCCTCAAAATTTTCCAAGCTTAGCCTATTGTTTGGCTGTGGATCTCTTCTTCATCTATTTCCATCAGCTGCTGGATGAAGCCTCTCAGAAGACAGCTAGGCTAGACTCTTTTCTGCAAACATAGTAGAGTATCATTAGTAGTGTCAAGGGTTGGCTTTCTCCTATGGGGTGGGTATAAAGTTGTGCCTGTACTTGCTTTGTCGTTCCCTCAATATCTTCTCCATCATTATCCCTAAAATCCTTGTAGGAAATACAAATTTTGAATCTTATACTCTTGGTGATGCTTGCAACTTGTAGCTCCTATTCTCTCTTCTAGGTTTTCCATCTCAAGGATTCCCTTAGCTTGTGTTATTTTTAATGCTTCTACTTCTATTTTTTAGGTCTTGAACAGTTTTATTTATGTTCTTCACCTGTTAATGTGTTTTCCTATATTTTTATACTACTTATTTCCTCTTTAAAGCCCTCTACCTGTTTGATTGCATTGTCGTGTATTTCCCTAAGGGATTTATTCATTTCTTTTTTTTTTTTTTATTCATTTCTTTTTAAAGAATGCTATCGTCTTTATAAGAGCAGATTTAAGGTCTGTTCTTGTGCTTCACTCTTCTTAGGATATCCAGGCCTTGTAATAAGATAGCTGTGCTCAAAGGTGTCATATTTCCCTGGCTCTTATGGATTGTGTCCTTAATCTGGTCCTTACCCTTCTGGTTGTCCCTGGAAATTCCTGATGTAGCAGGTATTGGGAAGGCAGGTCTAGCCTGGATGTTCCTATTTGCAGCAGGCTTCTGTTGGGCAGCTTTGTGCTGGGCATTCTTGTTGTAGCAGGCCTGGATGCTTCTGGTGCCTCTGGCCCTGTGAAGGCTGGCAGGGTGGTGGTTGGAACCTGGGAGGACAGTGTGCATCTGGGTGTGCACCAGTGGTCTTGGCAGGCAGAGGCATGGGGTAGGAGACATTCTAACCTGAATGCTCCTAGTGCACCAGGCCTGGTGAATGGCAGTGGAGCAGTGGCCAGACAATCACAATCATGATTAAACTTTTTAGTTTTTTTTTATCTTAATTTTTATTAATTACACTTTTTTCTCTTCGTATCCCCCCCATAGCTCCTTCCCTCCTCCCCTCCTAACCTTACCCTTCCTTCCCCTTCTCCTAGCATGCTGCTCCCCAAGTCCACTGATAAGAAAGGTCCTCCTCTCCTTCCATCTGATCCTAGTCTATCAGGTCTCATCAGAACTGGCTACATTGTCTTCCTCTATATCTTGGTAAGGCTGCTCCCCCCTCAGGTGGAGGTGATCAAAGTATTTCATTTCTTTAAGATGTTCCTTTTTAATATGAATATGCTAATTAGGATGTTCACAAGCATTACTCAGTACTTATAGAAATGCTTCACTATATGCTTAAAGGAACTGATCATCACAGGGTGATCTAGCTGATCACACAATAGGAGTCTGAGCTTTGTGCAAGGTGAAAGATAAGGAACACATTTTCATATTCTGTATTTAGTTTGACCACTGGGTGAAGATGATATTTGTTTTCTAGACTGTATTGTAAACCTTATAGTCAGATGGCTATTGAATGTGGGCTTACATGTGGGTCCTTAGATATATTCTATTGGTAATAGTGTCTTTTTAATTTCAGTACTATGTTGTTTCTGTTGTAATAGAGCAGTAGTGTAATTTTAAATCTAGATTAATGATAGTTCCTGCAGATTTTCATTTTTTTATGTTTACTTATTTATTATTGTTCAGGATTGATGTGGTGGTCTTAGGTCCTTTTTGTTTTCATATGCCATGTAAAGTAATTTTTAAAATTTATCTGAATGATACATTTGGAATTTTCATGCATATTACATTGAATTTTCAGATTATATTCAATAGGATGAACATTTTCACAGTACTAATCCTGACAACCCAGTACAACAAAATAGATGTGCATATGAATTAAAAGCATTTCCTAGACCTGAGCAAATGCAAACCAGAAAGAAATTCAGAAATGGAAAGGGGAGGTGATCATGAAGTTCTACTCCAGGCCAGAATTCTATTGGTTGGCAATTGATACCTGATGGAAAAGGGAGAGTCAGTTTTCTTTAAGAAGGCTGTCCTTGATGTGTTGACCATGTTCTACGAAAAGATTCCACATCTAAAAGTATAGAAGAAACACCAATTGTATTTAATGGGTTACAGAATAAATGAGGACAGAAAGTGGGTAGAATAAATGTTATATTTGGGAAAGTAAGTATGTGAGGTCAAAATAAATTCTGTCAAATTCAATTGTGGTGGGGGGGAGTGGGTGTACATTATAAAGTGGACCAGCCAGTTGTAGTTACCTTAAACTACTTCTAAATGATATTATAAGGTGTATTATTATCATCCTCTTGAAGTGGAAGGTTCTGGTTTCTTTGAAGACTCAGTTTTGTCATGTGATGGTTTGCTGCAAGCTGGTATGTGATGTTTGCCTGGAGGTTGTCTTGTGAGAAGGTATGTGAGATTTTGCTGAGAGCTCACTTCTGCGAGGTGTGTGACTTTAGCCACCTAACAATATCCACTGGTGGACTCTGAGGAGAGGAGATATATAAAGGCCCAGGCAGTGAGGGATCACTTTTTGGAGAGACATTGCTGCACCGATCTTCATGCTTTGACACGTGACTTCTCAGAGAGAAACGTTTCAAAGAATTTCTTAGGGCAATCGATGTGAGTCTTGCGGCTTCTGCTGACTTCATGTTGCTGCTTGGTGTAGGCCTTTGGACTGGACTACTGATATCCTGACCACTGTGTTTGGTAATCCCCTAAAGACCCATTGACCCTAATCAACAGGGAGTATATCAAAGAGGTCTACATCCCTTTTCTCTATTAATCTAAGGTGTAGTAGTGGGCAGGGAGTTGGAAGGAAGGTAGACAAAGAAAGTGGTTTAAGACTCCAAAACAAAATAGGTTTGGTGAAATATCTAAACCTACATCCTCTCATACAATACATACAGTCCACAATCTCTACTCCTCCCAGTGATCCCCTGAACATCCTCTATCTCCAGAGTTATTGCTCCTCTTTTTCCTTTCAGAAACAAAAACAAAAACAAAAAAAACAACTGAGGGATATCAACTGAAAACTGCATAACAAGATGCAATCTAGGCTGGATGAGGCAACTCAGCAGGAGGAAAAGGGTCCCTAGAACAGGCAAAAGAGTCAGAGATACCTTCTCTCCCACTACAAGCTAAACAAACACAGCATGTATGCAGAGGACTTGGTTCAGACCCATGCAGGCTTCTTGTTAGTTGCTTCAGTCTCTCTGAGTCCCCATGAGCTATTGTTTACTGATTCTGTGGGCTGTGTTTTCCTGAATTCTTCAACCCCACTGCCTCCTGACATTCTTCTTCCCAGTCTTCTACATGCTTCTCCAAGCTCTGCCTAATGTTTAGCTGTGGGTCTCTGTGTTTGTTCCCACCAGATGCTAGAGGGACTAACCCATGATTAATCTATCTCTAGTAATCATTTTATTGACTTGATTTGTTTTTCTGGTCAGTCATGTTTGGATCTAGTTTAGATCTTTATAAGTGTTACCAAACGTTTTGAACATGATGCACATTGGACTGCTATGTAACAAAATTCTCAAACCACTTTGAGGGTTTGACCCATTCACAGAGTTCACCTAAGACCATCATAAAACACATTTATTTACAATTCATAGCAGCAGCAAAACCATAGTTGCAAAGTGCTAACAAAAATTATTTTATGGTTAGTGGTCACCACAGCCTGAGCAACTATATTAAAGTGTCACAGCATTAGGCAGGTTGAGAGCCACTGCTCAATAATTTATAAAATACGTACAAAGCTTACCTTAGAAAAATCTGCCTTAGTTGAGGCTGCAAAGACAGCTCAGCAGATAAAGCAATTTGTGTTTAAGGGTAAGGAACTATGTCAAGATCCCCAGGACCCAAGAATATCCAAACAGGCTACGCTGTACCTGTAATCTGAAAGTTCCTTTGCTGAGCTGGCAGGCAGAGACCAGGCTCCCTTCAACCTGATGGATGAGATAGTTAGCTTGTAGTTCAAAATGGCAAACAACAAGGGGACTCTGGCTCATACAAGGTGAAAGGTGAGGACTGAAGCGTGAGGTTGACTGACACCAAATTTATGTTCTAACCTCCACGCTTGCTCCATGACATATACTACCAACATTTACACACTCATGAATATGAACATAAACATATAGACAAATGCCACACATACACAAAGATTTTAAGAAAGTACCTTCATTGCCTGAATATAATATATCCTACTAATCAAAGCATCCAGGTTCAGACCTGTACTAGATGTATAATGAGTATCTTCACATAAAATAGAAAAAAATATGGTGAAAATATAAATATTATTATGAAAAGAAAGAGCTAAAACTCCAGGTGATCTTTCAGAATCTATCAAATATCCCTGATGCTGAGAACAAAATAAAGAAAAATGGAGTGTTTTATTATATGGTTTAATAGTCCTTTACATTTTTTCTGTAGTTGTTAAAAAGCAATTGCCTTTTGCTTGTGGAAACCTTAAAACTTCATGATCAGGAAGTCACTGAGACCCTTCTCAACAGGTTAAAAAAGAAAAAGAGAAAGAAAACAAAGTTTACAGTAGAAAAATGTGCTTATGAAGCACAGTCCTATCAATAACTTTTCTCTTAACTATAGCAAACACCCTACTTTAATTAAAGTGTTGCTCTGTTGTTGTGGCTGTGTGAACACCGTTTTCAGTTCTCTAAAATAAAGACACTGTGATCAGTATTTCAGAGTTCATTTCTATCAAAATTTTCCTTTACACTCTGTGCATTCTGTCCTACATTAATTGATGGTAACTTTAAAGTTAACTTAACATCCATCTTGCCAATGATTACTAGCCTGCTTTCTTTTCCCTACATAATTCCCTTTTCACTCATAATTTCTGGGGAGGAGCGACTTGATAAGACTGTGCAATGTGGTTCCACAAACATTTCTCCATGTCCTTCCTTCACCAGCTTGAGCATCTTAGGCCCATGAACCATAACCCTAACCTAACAAACAACCGTGTTATTGAACAAAGATGAGAAGAAAACAGAACAGCTTTCCTGGGAAATTTTATACCTATGGAGAGAAAAAAAAAAAAGGTATTTGTGGTAGACATATGCCACTGGCTGTCAAATTTTAATTTAAGAATAGCTGTCCACACAGTAAGCCTAACATTATTACACGTGACTATTACTTACTAGTGTAGGTCCACATACAATGATAAGCTGGCCATAACTAGCTCTCCACCCCCTCTTTTTCTTTATGGTTCCACACTAGGAATTAAACCTAGGGCCTTAGGCATACCTGGTAATCACTTTCTACTGAATCATATCCCTGTCTTCATTTACAATTTGAATACATCCGAACTTGAGATGCATAAACGCAAAGAAGAAGACAAATACTAAACTTATGACTGCAGAATGTGATTGACTATTTTGTTATTGAGGACTTTGTGGATTCTTAATGCAAGCTAGTCAATGGCATATCTCCAAGCCAGATTTCATAAATAATCTCTTCCATGAACTGGGAAGACCCAAAGGTTATCACAGCTCTTTCACTATAGCTGCAATCTAAGCACTTGTAATTTAGATGTCAATTAGTAAGTGACAGTGAATCAAAGAAGAAAAACTCAAAACTTGACTGCATTATTTCCCCCCAAGAGACAAATCAATCAAAATTAAACATTTCATATATCTACTAATTCAATATGTCCTAGGTTGCATACTTTTATTTTACATAAACCAAAGAAAAAAAAAAACAAACTATGATTGATAGTCCCCCCCCTTCTTCTCACCTGCTTTAGGGCTCACTGTGTTTTGTGCCATACATGTTTTTCCTTCAGTGTTATCCTGTGATCAGAAAGATGGCTAATGAAATATGGCAGGAGAAGCCTGTGGCCTGTTTCTCATCTGCAGTCTGCTAGATTGCAGACTTATATTTATCCTGATAAATTGGCACTGGAACTCCAGAGACTTAGTTCAATTTCCTGCCTCCGACAGCCTCTGTGAGTATCACATCCCTCCCTAAATTGTTTCCCCTAAAGATGGCACACACACAGTGCCTCTATAAGCTAAGCACACTCACTTCCCATATTTTTTTACTAGATTTATATAAAAAAATGCAACAAGAGAAATAAAAACCTGAATATATTTTAATCTGACTTCCTACTTTTAAACATGAAGAAATGATGCTTGAAGAAGGAAGGGCAAAAATAAAATATAATAATTTATAGTGATAAAATTACATATATGTATATGATATTTTTTTAATTTTCAATTTATTTATTTCACATCCCAAGGGTAACCATCCCTCCCCTCCTGCCAGTGTCCCCTCTCTTCCTTCTTCCCCCTTCTTCTGCTTTCCATGTTCCCTTTTTCCCCAGTAAAGGGGAGCCTCCATCCCACAGCAAGTCATATCATGTCAGGACTGAGCATAGCCTCATCCTCTGAGGCCTGAAAGGCATTGTTGCTAGGGGAAAGTGAATAAAAAGCAGGCAATAGGGTCCATGTTAGAAACTAAGGAGACTGCATGATCTGGACCTAGGCCCCCTGCACATATGTGACAGATGGGTGGCTTGGTCTTCATATGGACCCCTATCAACTCTTCAGGGGCCCCATATGAAGACCAAGCCACTCATCTGCTATATATGTGCGAGGGCCTTATGTCCAGACCATACATGCTCCATAGCTAATGTTTCAATCTCTGTAACAACCATGTGACTGGATTAGTTTTGTCTTTTGGTCTTGTGAGGTTTCTGTCCTCTCCAAGTCATTCCATCTTTCCCCCAACACATACACAGGATCTCAGGAGCTCTGCCCTATGCTTGGCTTTAATTCCCAGCATCTAACTTGATCTACTGCTGGTTGGAGACCCCAGATAACAGTCAAGTTAGGCTACTGTCTGCAAGCATAGCACAACACTATTAATAGAGCCAGGAGCTGGCTCTCTACCTTGGGGTGGGTCTCAGGTTGGACAAATTATTAGTTGGACATTTCATCTATCTTTGTTCCTCTTTATCCCCACACTTCTTGTAGGCAGGTTAATTTTTGGATCAAAGTTTTTGTTGGTTGTTGTTCCCCTCCTTCATCTGGTCCTGCCTGGATAGAAGGCAGTCACTTCAGTCTTCATGTCCCACTCTGTTAGGAGTGGGACATTTTCTCCCAGGAGCCTACTTTATATCAGGCCTCCAGCCTGACCAAAGGAGATGTGCAGCCCTCAGTTTTCCTTCTTGTTCCCAGCTCTCTCACTTCCCACCCCCGTTATCCCCAAATGTGATCCTCACCCTTTTTCTTTCTCTTGAACTGTTTCTCGCTTCATCAATTTCTGCTGTTTATTCTATTTCCTCTTCTGAGTGACATTCTAGCACCTTCCCTTGGGCCCTCCTTGTTACTTAGCTTCTTTATGTCTGTGGATTGTAGTTCCTGTACTATAGGTCTAATATCCACTTATAAGTAAGTACATACCATGTTTTGGACTCTGGATATATATATATTTTTTAGTTACATCCATTTGCTTGCAAATTTCATGACTTTTTTGTTTTAAATAGCTGAGTATTATTCCATTCTGCAAATGTTTTGGATACATTTACATTATGTAAATGGATACATAATTTGTGCACCCATTCTTCAGTTGATAGACATCTAGGTTGTTTCCAGTTTCTGGATATTACAAATAAAAATGCTATGAACGTAACTGAGAGAATATCCTCATTGTATGGTGGAATATTTTTTGGGTATATGTTCAGAAGTGGTATAGCTGGGTCTTGAGGTAAAACTATTCTAGATTTTCTGAGAAACTGTCAGATTGATTTCCAGAGAGTTTGTACAAGTTTATACTCCCACCAGCAATGGAAGAGTCTTCCCCTACCTCCACATCCTTGCCAGCATCTGTTGTCATTTGGTTTTTGATCTTAGCCATTCTGACTGGTGTAAGATGAAACTTTACTTTTTTATTCTTTATTAATTACACTTTATTCACTTTGTATCTCCCCTGTGTTTACCTCCCTCCTCCGGTCCCAATCCCTCCTTTACTCCATCTTCTGCATGCATGCTCCTCCCCAAGTCCACTGATAGGAGAGGTCTTCTTTTCCTTCCTTCTGATCCTAGTCAATTAGGTCTCATCAGGAGTGGCTGCACTGTCTTCTGTGGCCTGGTAATGCTGCTTCCCCCTCAGGGGGAGGTAATTAAAGATCAAGCCAATCAGTTCATGTCAGAGACAGTCCCTGTTCCTATTACAATGGAACCCACTTGGATACTGAACTGCCATGGGCTACATCTGTGCAGGGGTCTTAGGTTATCTCCATGCATAGTCCTTGGTTGGAGTATCAGTCTCAGGAAAGGCCCCTGTGCTCAGATATTTTGGTTCTGTTGCTCTCCTTGTGGAATTCCTGTCCTCTCCAGATCTTACTATTTCCCAGTTCTTTCCTAAGATTCCCTGCACTCTGCCCAATGGTTACCCATAAGTCTCAGCATCTGCATTGATAGTCTGCAGGGCAGAGCCTTTCAGAGGCCCTTTGTGTCAGGCTCCTGACTTGTTCCATCTTTTCTCCTTCTTCTGATGTCCATCCTCTTTTCCTTTCTGGATAAGAATTGAGCATTTTAGCAATAGTCCTCCCTCTTGATTAGTTTCTTTAAGTGTACAGATTTTAGTAAGTTTATTTTATATTGCATTTCTATATGAGTGAAATCTTAGAGTCATTTTAATTTGCATTTCCCTGATGACTAAGGACATTGAGCATTTCTTTAAATGCCTCTCAACCATTCAAGATTCCTCTATTGCAAATTCTCGTTTAGCTCTGTACCCCATTTTTTAACCTTTAATAATTTTCACTTTTTATTATTAGTTTATTTTTATTTATTTATTTTTTATTAGTTTATTTTTATTAATTACAATTTATTCAATTTGTATCACAGCTGTAGCCCCCTCCTTCTTTCCCTCCCAAGCCTTCCTTCCCTCCTTCCTTCTCTTCCCTTGTCCTTTCCTCAGTCCACTGATAGGTGCAGTTCTCCTCCCCTTCCGTTGCTTATCAGGTCTCATCAGGACTGGCTGCATTGTTTTCCTCTGTGGCCTGGAAAGGCTGTACCCTCCAGGGGGAAGTGATCAGAGAGCCTGCCACTGAGTTCATGCCAGAGACAACCTTTGCTCCCCTTACTAGAGAGCACACTTGGAGACTGAGTCTGTGGGCTACATCTGAGCTGGGTTTTAGGTCTTCTCCATGCACGGTCCTTTGTTGGGGTTAGTCTCTGCAGGGCCCTTAGGGACCAGTTTCTTTTTTGGCACTCTTGGTTTACTTTTGGACTTCTTGTCTTCTCCAGGTCTTTCTATCTCCCCCTTCTTTCATAAAAGTCCATGCATTCTGCCCAACATTTAGCTATGAGTGTCAACCTTTGCCTCGATACCTCAATCAGCATAGTATTTCAGGGGCAGTCTATGGTAGGTTCCTGTCCTGTTCTGTCTTCTCTTGCTTGCAATGTCTATCTCATTTGCCATTCTGAATGAGGATTGAGCATCAACCCTAGGGTCCTTCTTCTTGCTTAGCTCCTTTATGTATACAGATTTTAGTATGTTTATCCTATATTATATGCCTAATAACCACTTGTGAGTGAGTATATACCACTGTGTCTTTCTATTTCTGGGTTACCTCACTCAAGATGATCTTGTCTAGTTCCCACCATTTGCCTGCAAATTTTATAATTTCCTTGTTTTAAATAGCTGAGCAATATTCTATTGTGTAAATGCACCACAATTTTTGTATCTATTCCTCCATTGAGGGGCATCTAGATTGTTTCCAGATTCTGGCTATTATGAATAAAGCTGCTATGAACATAGATTAGGAAATGTCTTTGTTGGATAGTTGAGTATATTTCTACTTTCTTTATGAAGGCACTTAGTATTATGGAACTTTCCTCTTAGCACTACTTTTGTTGTGTCCCATAAGTTTGGGTATGTGGTGCCTTAACTGTCATAGAATTCTAGGAAGTATTTAATTCTTTATTTTCTCCCTGACTCAGTGGTCATTAAGTAGAGTTTTTTTCAGTTTCCATGAGTTTGTAGGCATTCTGATTGTTTCTGATGTTGTTGAAGTATAACTTTAATCCATGGTGGTCTGATAGAATATAAGGTGGTATTTCAATTTTCTTGTGTTTGTTGAGGTTTGCTTTGTTCAATGAGGTCCTGAGAAGAAGGTATATTCTTCTGTGTTTAGATGGAATATTTTGTAGATATCTGCTAGGTCCAATTGACCTATAAAGTCAGCAAGGTTCATTATTTCTCTTTTAGTTTCCATCTCAATGATCTGTCCATTGGTCAGAGAGGTGTGTTGAGGTCTCTTATTACTAACATTTGGGGTTCAATGTGTGATTCAAGTTTTAGTAATATGTTTTTTACAAATGTGGGTGCCCTTATTTTTGGGACATATATTTTCAGAATTGAGACATTATCTTGGTCGATTTTTCTTTTGATGAGTATGAAGTGCCCTTCCCCGTGTCTTTTGATTGAATTTGGAGAATAGCGACTCCATCTTGTTTCTTGTGTCTGTATTTTGGAAAATATTTTTCAAGTCCTTTATTCTGAGGTAGTGTCTATCATTATTGCTGAGGTGTGTTGCTTGTATGCAACACAATGTTCATTCCTGTTTATATTTCCAAGCTCTTAGCCTGTGTCTTTTTACTGGGGAGTTGCGGCGATTGATATTGAGAGATGTTAATGACCAGTTGTTGTTATTTTTTTTTATTTTGTTGTTGGTTGTGGTAGAGTGTGAGTGCATGCTTCCTTTCTTTTAGTTTTGCTGCTGTGGGGCTATTTGTTTCCTGCATTTTCCTGGGTGTAGTTAGCCTCCTTGTATTGAAGTTTTCTTTCTAGTATCTTCTGCAGGGCTGTGTTTGTGGCTAGGTACTGTTTTAACTTGTTTTTGTTGTTGTTTGTTTGTTTGTTTGTTTTTGCTTTTAATGAAATATCTTATTTTCTCCATCTATGGTGATTGAAATTTTTGCTGGGTAAAATAGTCTGGGTTGACCTCTGTGCGCTTTTAGTGTCTGCATGCCATCTGTCCATATCCTTCTGGCTTTCAAAGACTCTGTTGAGAAGTCAGGTGTAATTCTGATAAGTTTACCTTTATATATGACTTGGCCTCTTTCTCATGCAGCTTGCAATATTTGTTCTTTATATTTAGTGTTTTGATTATTATGTGAAAGGAGAATTTTCTTTTCTGGTCCAATCTATTTGGCGGTCTGTAGGCTTCTTGTATGTTTATAGACTTCCCTTTCTTTAGGTTGGGGAAGTTCTCTTCTATGATTTTGTTGAAAATATTTTCAGGGCCTTGAAGTTTGGAGCCTTATATTCATTTTATTCTTCAGTTTGGTCTTTTTATATTTCCTAGATTTCTTGAAAGTTTTGTATCAGGAACTGTTTAGATGAAAATTTTCATAGACTCATGTATAGATTTCTTCAATCATATCTTTTACACCTTAGATTCTCTCTTTGATCTCTTGTATTCTGGTATTGATACTTGTGTCTATATTTCCTGTTCTATTCTTTACATTTTCTATATCCAGGATCGTGCTTTCTTTATTGCTTCTATTTCCATTTTTAGGTCCTAGACCTATTATTCTTTTCCTTCTCCTGTTCGGTGTATTTTCTTGTATTTCTTTAAGGGATTTACCCAGTTCCTTCACCTGTTTGATTGTATTTTTCTGTTTTTTTAAATGATTTATGTAATTCCTTTACCTGTTTGGTTGTATTTTTCTGCAGTTCTTTAGGGGATTTATTTTCTTCTTTTAAGGCCTCTATCATTTTCATAACCTCATATCATTTTCTTGTGTTTCTGGTGTGATAGTATCCTCAGGACTTTGTATAGTAGCATAGCTGGGTTTTGGCTGTGTCACATGGCACTGGATTTTGTTCCTGGTACACTTGCACTGACCTCTAGCCATTTGGTTGACTCTGTTTTTACCAGGCCTGTAGGTCTCTGCTAGTAAGAGGTCTCTGGGGTTGTACATAGAGCTCATGGTCCCGTATGGCTGCAGCTCTCTGTTTTTCCTGCAGCTTTCTGTTCCATGCTTGTCTCCTATGCTTTAGATCAGGGTGGGTTTTGGGAAAAGGCACAGGCCTGGGAACTACAGCTTTCTGATTCCTGCTCATCTCAGGGACTGCAGATCTGGGTGGGTCCTGGGAAACAGTGCAGGCCAGTGAACTGGGTTGTGGGCACACAGAGAAAGCAGAGCACAGAGGGCCCTCGGCAAACGTGGCCACTATTGCTGACTCGGGTGTGGCAGGTCAGTAGATGTGGGAGGATAGATCTTTCCTGCTGTTCCCTGATCCATGCTGGTCTCAGGGCTGCAGATCAATATATATTTTATGTATGCATAATATATGTATTCATATATAATTGATAGTAAAGGTGTTGATCCTTTGATGAAGCTTAATGTATTCTGCATGAGTTTCCTAACTTCCCAGAAATTCCCTGACATGTACAGCATCTATACCCAGAAAAATGTTTGTGTATTTTCTTAATACTTGCTGTGTATTGCTTTTTATTAATTAGAATGAAATGCACTATATATATATATATATATATATATTACAAAAGAAGGCATAGTCATAACTAGAAGCAAATTTTGCCACTTATGTACACCATTTTACAAAACTACAGAAAGACTATGGGCATTTTATCAGATTCTTTATTAACTATCAGCAAGAAGTGTTCCTTCACAGAATAACTATTCATTGCAGTTTAAATATGCTGTGTGAGGACTTCCTATTTGCCTCCATGCACATGATGTGGCCATGGTGATATCAAATGGACACATAATGCTAGAGAGGGTAATGTCCTCCTCCATACGTCTAGACCGCACAATACAAACAGCCCTTGATAAATTTTCATTCTCATTACATAATTTGTACTGTTGGGACATTCTGTACTGCAGAGATAGATTATTGTGAAGTCATAAATTCCTCTTGTGTTTTTGTTTGTTTGCTTGTTTTGTTTTACTGGTCTCCGAACTGTAATTATGTGGAGTTACTACCACAGAAGTGGCCACTTCACTGGATATAATGAAGGCATATGATGATAGGTTTTCATGAACAAACATGAAATTAAGATCTTACCTTATACCAAAAGTTATTATCTTATGTAGTCCTCCTAACACTCAGAATTTTGAAATAATTGATTCTGAAAAGAAATCTGACAACTTTCATATTAAAAACTCATTGTCATTATTGCCATCTGCCCATAGCCTGTTACATCTCATCAGGACTGCCTGTATCCTCTTCCTCAGTGGCCTGGCAAGGCTGCATCATCAGGAGCAAGTGATCTCCCTGTTTCAGTGGACTAGGGGAAGGGGATGAGGAGAAGAGGGAGGGAGGGTGAAACTGGGAGGAGTTGGGGGAGGGTGTTTCAATTGGGATATATAATAAACTAATGGTGAAGAAAAAAATAAAAAATTAAAACAAAGATGACCAATCAAATATAGTCATATTACCCAAGAGGTTGCTAATGATATATCAGTGCAGTTCAAGAATAACAATGACTTATGTTTTCTTTTTTTTTTTATTTTACTCTTTTGTTCTTTTTGTTCTTGGTGGTGTAATTATGCCTCACATATAAGTATAATCAGTTTAATAAAAAGATTACTGTATTTAAAAAAAAACAAACAAGAATCAGAAAAACTCATTGTCATTGGTGTGACATGAGCCACAAAAACACAATGACCAGATCAGTAATCTTGTATAATGGAAAAGTAAATAAATATCCTTGCTTCATAATTATATCTTTTTATTATTTGGCTAATAGTTATTTAGTTTTATAAGTGACAAAATAAAATTTAGCTTTTTTCAGGTTAAATCTGGCTTCCAAATTATCTGACTCTCCCATTATCCTCTCAAAATTTCCTTCTGCTTTTGTTCTGGGGTTCCATCTTCTCTTTCAAGTGATTTATCATTGGTCTTTTTTTTAAAGACATATGTTTTCCCTCTTTTTCTCTCTTTTTTTCTGGTAAATATATTTTTCTCCTACTAATGTATTATATAGTCATTGATACAGAGCCTCTATACATAGCTGAGGTTGGTCCTTAAACACATGTTATTCAGTTTTTAACCTTTTGAGTTCTAGGATGATAAGCATATTCCACCATACCTAGCTTTCTAGTGATTTTTAATGTGGAAATAGTTTTTAAAACTCTTCTATAGAAGGACCTGAGATATAGACTTGTGCCTCACCGAAATTCTGGATTCTTTCAAAGAATTATGAATGTCACAAATTATACCTTTGTATCATTGTAACGATCTCTAGTCTAAAAATATCACTTGCAATAAGAAATCAGGTTAGAGATATAACCATTTAGATCATAGCTTCTTAAATTCTAGTAAGTATGTGTGATTCTCAGAGAGCCTTGTTAAAAGATAAGTTCTGTCTCAGAAAAGACCCTGTGCCCAGATATATTTGGTCCTTGTGGAGCTCCTATCCTTTCCCCATCAGACTAACTCCCCTTCTTTCTTATGATTCCCTGTACTCTGCCAAAGGTTTGGTCATGAGTCTTTGCTTTGAAAACACTGCTAGTTAGAGTCTTTCAGATGCGCTCAGTAGACTCCTGTCATACGTTCAATGCACATCCCATCCATCTTTCTAAATGAGGATTGATCATCTTACCCCATGTCCACTCAATTGATTATCTTTTTAGGTGTATAAATTTCATTATGTTTATCATATCTTATAGGTCTATATAAGTGAGTATATCTCATGTTTGTCTTTCTCCTTCTGGGATATTTCACTCAGAATGATCTTTTCTAGATCCCACCATTTGCCTGCAAATTTCATGATTTCCTCCTTTTTGATTGCTGAGTAGTATTCCATTGTATAAAAATACCACAATTTCTGTACCCATTCCACCGTTGATGGACATCTGGACCATGTATGGATATAACCTAGAACTTCCACTCAGATGTAGCCTGTGGTAGCTCAGTAACCAATTGGTTTCCCAAAGTGAGGGGAACAGGGACTATTTCTAACAGGAACTCAATGACTGGCTCTTTGGTCTCCCCACCCCCGAAGGGAGGAGCAGTCCTGTTAGGCCACAGAGGAGGGCTTTGCAGCCAGTCCTGAAGATACCTGATAAAACAGGATCAGATGAATGGGGAGGAGGTCCCCCCTATCAGTGGACTTGGAAAGGGGCACGGTGGAGATGAGGGAGGGAGGGAGGGAGGGACTGGGAGGGAATGAGGGATCGGGACATGGCTGGGATACAGAGTTAGTAACTGATAAAAATAAAAAAATAAAAAAAAAAAAAAGATAAGTTCTGATGATCTCAATGGCAAGCTCTTTGACCTTCCTTTACCCCCCTTCTGAGGGAGGAGCAGCCCTGCTAGGCCACAGAGGAGAACTTTGCAGCCAGTCCTGAAGATATCTGAGAAAACAGGGTCAGATGAAAGGGAAGTCCTCCCCTATCAGTGGACTTGGAAAGGGGCGGGGAGAAGATGAGGGAGGGCGGTGAGGTTGGGAGGGGATGAGGGAGAGGGATACAGATGGGATACAAAATTAATAAACTGTAGCTAGTATTGAAAAAATTTTAAAAAGATAAGTTCTGATATCTTAAGTTTGGAATGAGTGTCTATATTTTTGTTAAGTTTCTAAAACATGTATTACTCAAAGGTGAGTGTTATGCTGGGATTGGTAAAACAACTGACCAGCACATAGAAGCCAACCTCTTAAACACAGAGAATTTTGAGAATTCGGCTCTTCCCATACATAAACAACACATACACTACATGACCCTTTAAATGTTTCTGATATTTCTCAGCCTGAACTTATGTCCAAATTGATCACAAATAAATATTTGTTCATAAAATTTAATGTAACAACAGTCATAAGGTACTTACAAGTACTTAAATATGCACCTCATGAAAATGAGATTAACGTGAAATAATTTACTGACAATAATTTCTGTTTCAGGTGGTAAATTTGCATAAAAAATGTGTCACTAAAT
Source organism: Meriones unguiculatus (assembly GCF_030254825.1). Lineage (NCBI taxonomy): Eukaryota > Metazoa > Chordata > Mammalia > Rodentia > Muridae > Meriones > Meriones unguiculatus. The sequence continues at coordinate 100,585,447 of NC_083355.1, read as the reverse complement.
GAAAGTATTGAATGATGGATTTTATCATAAGAAGAGCATTAACAATTAAGTAAATGTCGATATTTGATCACCAAAGTATTGGGAAGATAGCTCTGTGGTAAGAGCACTTTCTTTAAAGCAAGAGAACTGAAGTTCAAACCTTTATCACTCATTTAGTAACTGGACGTGTCAGCACATGCCTGAAACTACAGCACCAAAAAATGGAGAAAACCAACTCCAGGAAGCTCACTATCCAGCCGGACTAGCAAAAATATGGAGCTCCCGGTTTAGGAAGACACTCAAATCAAAAGTGTCAAAACAAAACTGGCAAATAATAGAAGCCAACTGATAACCCCCTTCTCTGACTTCCACATATATGACTCCAAGTATTGCATTTCCATTCATGTGCACATGCACACACATACACACACATGCACACACACACACACACACACACACACACACGATGAATATAGGTATATAGTTCAAGTGTTTAGAAAGTACAAACACCAAGTGTGAATTTCTCAGGAAGTCAAGCTTGAGATTTTTCACTGACAATTCTGTTACCTTTAATTTTGAAATGCTTAACCTTTCCTAAATCTCATTTGAAAAGAAAATAGATTTTACACAAGCAAAGACTTTTAAAAATAGTCGAAGTTGTTTCTTCAAGCCGCACGTTCAATTTTACTCCCTTCTGATACCCAGAATGTAGCAAATCTCTCATTGTCCTTGTAACTTAGAAGTTGGTAAATGGAGACATAGACAACGATGAGCAGGCCGAGAGCATGCAACTGTGTTTGTTCTGTATGGCGACTTGTGCTCTATTCATTTTCATGCTCACATCATGGTTGTGTGTAATTTCCCTTTGCCTCATTCTGTTTCTAAGACCCACTTTAAAATTTCATTTATGCAAATATGGATATAAATGATTTCCATTCTGGTTTCTGGCTATGACTTCTGAATAAGCTTGTTCCAAATTGAGTGACTGGGCCTTTAAATTTCTGTGTCAGACTCTTCAGTATTTGATGGCTGCCCCTGAATGGCAATTTTCTGAATATATGCCACCCCCCACTTGCAGACTGCATACAGAGCAAATGTGCAGGTTCCCTAAAGAGGTAATCAGAAGTTACCCTTCACTGGAACAAAAGAAAATCAAGCAAGATTATTTAGCTCTGTTTTAAGTGCCAGTGAGCTGGTTTAGACAAGAGAAGACTGTTGCAAAGTCTCTGTCTCTTCTAAACAGATGCACTCAATCTGAACATATTACAACGCGTTTAGATGCAAAAATAGAGACTGCAGTTTTTTTAAAGTAGGCAGTGCCTTGGAACCCATGAATAACCATTTGAATACAATTGTGCATTTTATATGAATTGTGTGTCTTTTTAATAATGAAACGACAGAAAGATCACATCATTCAAATGGAAATGGTTTTTCATTTAATCTTCTGTGATAGTGGCAACGATACAGCAAAATGTGCGCCAGAGCAAGGGAGTTGCAAGAGCTCTTTTAACTCTCTGGTGTCTTTATAAATATGACAGTCTCCTCACTTACTAATCGGAAGATGCTGTGACCTGCCATTATTGCAATCATTAGCTGAAGACTGACAAGAAGTCAATTTAATATCATCATCCAACAATCAGAAGTTAAGCCAGTATATGTGCATTTGACGTTGGCTATGATGCTATGAGGAAGAGAGCATTTTTCACGAATTACATATGCATAATATTGTTTTGGTTAGAGATGATTATATATCATGTATGTAAGTACACATGATTGTATATTTGAAGGGTAGTATCATGATCCACAAAAGTATATTCTACAATTGAAAGCCAAGAACAAAATTTCACTCTTCTCGATACTTTTGTAAATGACACTATTTTGGTATAATTTTTGAGAACTTGTTTATTTATAAACAGTATTAACCCTTGAGTTTCAGGTAGTTCTGCAGTGATAAGAGGCAAAATTCAGAGCAGGGTCTAGAGCAGAATGAAACAACATTACTAGTGTCCTCTCTCAACTGCAAACTCTTCCCAATTTACTGAAACCTGATGTGCCTGGGCACCAAGATTTAAAAACTTACGTCAAGTTTTATTTTAAAACTTTTAAATATACCACAAATGTAAGTCACAAATCTATATGGTTATCTTTGCAGGTTAATTGTCATTAATTTAAGTAGAAACATGTGATGTTCCATTGGATTTGATGCTTTGACCCACTCTCACCCCCAGCATAACTTTCATTACCCTAAGGAGATATTGCCTAAGTATGAGTGTTAATTTTTGGTACATAAGCAGCCACCGTTTTTCATCAGACAGACATCTGCAAGTTTATCTTCATTTTTTTTTAAGTCTTATGTAGAATTTGGTCATCTCTCACACCATAGCCTGGGCCTTGAACTTCTGACTCTCTTTTTGCCATCACTGTAGTTTTAAAGAGGCTCTGATTTTAAAGAAATTTCTTATTTCTCTTAGTCCCTGCAGCATCAAATAAGACTGACGTTTACTCAGCCTATGTAAGTCATTTAAGTATTTAGAGAGGAAAACACCCATCCATATCCAATGTTACTCCCAAATATATATGCTTTTATATATAATTAATATATTCATTCTATTCAGTTTACGTCCTGGTTGTAAACCCATTCATCTTTCCTTCCCAGTGCCATACTCCTTCCCTCTACCTACACTCTTGCCTCTTTTTCAGTAAAGGAGTGGAAGATCCCTTTCCCATTCACTCCAGCTCATCAAGTTGCATCAGGACTGAGCTTTTCTTCTTCCTCTGTGGCCTGGCAAGGCAGCCCTGTCAGGAGGAAGTGATCAAAATGCTGGAAAATGAGTCTCTGTCCATTGTAGTTTCCACTTTATTTACTAGAGGACCCACATGAAGCCTAAGATACCCCTCTGCTACATCTTTGTAGGGGACCTAGGTCCAGTTCATGCATGGTATCTGGTTGATGTTTCAGTCTCAGCAAACCCCTCTGTTCTCTGGTTTGTTGGCTCTGTTGGTCTTCTTGTGGAGCTCTGGTAACCCCCAGGTCTTTTCTCTTTTCTCCTACTTTTGCAGAAGCTTTGCCCAATGTTTGGCCATGAGTCTCAGCATTGGTTTTGAGGCACTACTGGGTAGACTCTCTCAGAGGACAACTCTGTCGGACTCCTGTCTGCAATCTTAGCAGAGTATCCTACATGGTGTCAGGGATTGGCGCTCTGATAGGGTAGGTCTTCCATTGGGCCAAGCATCAACTAAGCATTCCATCAACCTCTGCCCTCTGCAGAGAGGTAAGAGGATGGAGAACAGACCTGGGGAGAGTAGCAAGGGCTAGAGGACAGAAGGCCTGTCGAGAAAAGTGAAACAGAGAGTGGGGGTATCTCTGTGGCAAGCTGGAGGCCTAAGTCAGGGTAGGCCCCTGGGAGGATATGAGGGAGATTCAAGTAGTGACTCCTAGTAGCAGAGGAGACTGAAGAGAACACCTTCTAACTAGACAAGTTTTGTAGTAAAGGAAGGGGAACTCTAACCTACCCACAAAAATGTTAATCCCAAATTTACCCTGATTACAAGATGTACAATGATAAAGATAGGGCAGATAGACCAAATATGTTTTAAATGAAACAGAATATGAAAGTGTGTAGCACTTAGGGCTTGAATTTTCATTGGACCATATTGTTATATAAGACCATGGGTCTTACTAGGTGAGTGAGGAATTGTTTCAATTACTAGTGCTACTTTCTTCAGAGCTGGGTGGGTTTAGCAGATGGTGTGGAGTGCTGACAATTTCTGTAAGAATCTGTGAAATGATTAGCTTGTGATTATCATTTGGAGAATAGTGGGTACTTGTAAAAGACTGAAAAATGCAGTAGTTCCAGACTCCAGTGTCTGTGTCACTTTTTTTGGATCTCAGTTGTACTTGAAATAATTAAGAAAAAAAAATAGTAAAAACTTAAAACAGCTTAAATTTAAAGGCCTAATGCAAGTGCAATACTTTTTGAGGACTCTCTAAATTATAGTTAAGTTTTCGGCTGTGTCTCTTTATATTTTATTTTTTTATTTAATTATTTTTATTTTTATTAATTACAGTTTATTCACTTTGTATCTCCCCTGTACCTCCCTCCCTCCTCCCCTCCCAATCCCACCATCCCTCTTCCCCACTGGCGTCCCTTTTCCAGTCCACTGAAAAGGGAGGTCCTCCTCCCCTTCCCTCTGATCCAAGTCTATCAAGTCTCATCAGGAGTGGCTGCATTGTCTTCTTCTGTGGCCTGGCAAGGCTGCTCCCCCTTCAGGGGGAGGTGATCAAAGAGCAGGCCAATCAGTTCATGTCAGACACAGTCCCTGTCTCCATTACTATAGAGGCCACTTGGATAACTAACTGCCATTGGCTACCCCCATGCAGGGGTTCAAGGCCATCTTCATGAGTGGTCCTTGGCTGCAGTATCAGTTTCAGAAAAGATTCTTGTGTCTCTTTTTATAAGGTTCAATTTGTTTTCAATTTATGCCTTTGCTTACTAATGACAAACAGCCTCAAAGAAATAGTAACAAATATTACTATGAGTGTTTGAAATCTCTGAGGGTTTAAAAGAAAAATAAAAAAGAAAGGATTAACAATACTTGCTGCTTTTGCAGAGGACCTCATTTTAGTTCCCACGTCCATATCAGATGCCTACAAATACCATTAATGGCAGCTCCAATGGACTAATGCATTCTTCTGATATCTCTGCCTATGTTCATGCACATGGACACACACATATGCAAGTATTTTTAACACAAAAAAATAAAGCTTTGCCATGTTCAATAAGAAAATATAAAATGAACAAAGCTGACAATGTTAAAGAATTATCTAGGTTTATGATATTTTTTTGTCCTATGCAGTTCTAGTTTACAAGACATCTAAAAACATTCTTCCTACTTACCTAAACTCTATGATGTGTGTTCTTGACCACAAAACATTTTCTAATGACCCCTATTTCTGAAGAAGCGTCTGTTGTCTGCTGTAGCTCCATTGTCCTGTGCTGCTTCAATCTTCTGTAAAGTAACAGAAAGAAGGATTGGAGATCCTTGCTCATGGCATTTAAAAATCACTCTACTGAAGCCTGGTAGGACAAGCACCACAAATAATAAGAGAATCTGGGAATATGGTCTAATGATGTGGCAATAAAAAAGGATTGAATCTAAGTGTGAGTGTCAGAGGGAAAAGAGGGTGTGGAATGTGAGCATATCTTTATTTTTCTTTTGTTCTTTCAAATGTTCAAATCTTCTAGATTTCACCCAATAGGTTGAGAACTACATAACAGATGTATTTAATCATTCAATAAATATGTTTGCAGAGTTCCTATCCTGAAGTATTTTCAGAGAGTCTATTTTGGGGAAATAAAACAATCCTAAAACACTTGTACTTTGATGAAGAAAAGGACAAAGTGACAGAATTGTTTTGTGAAAGAAGAATAATGATGGGCTTTCTTTTTCTTGGTTCAATAACTATGGAAGCAGAATTCAAGGCCCCACTCCTAACCAACAAGCTGTTTGTAATGGATACCCACTTGCTGCCCTGTGTCTGCTTCCCCCTCTTGGAAGCCAGGGCCCTTTGCACACCAAACTAGACTGGAGGGAGGAAAGCTTAACCTGGCATTCAGGTGAATGCAATGCAGCATCTCTGTTGGCTCTGAGTGGAAGGACAATGAGCACACCCAGAACAGTTTCAGAAAACTTGTTTTGCTTATGGGAGGGGTGAGGGGCTTATTTACGCTCCTCACATTTATGCTTGTCACCTGAAGAGGTGACACGGGTTTCTGGGTCAAGGTTTATGTGGCCACATGCAGTTGGATTGTCCAGGGCAGGAGTGTTGGAAGGTTCTTCATCTGTATTCTCAAGGGTTATAGAGTTCAGGGTGAAAAAAGCTTATAGCATCAAATAAGGAGTAAAACCTGACACCTGTCTGAGTTATAAATTCTTACTCAGGTTGATGGTGGGTGAGCTGGTGCTATGGCACCAGGTTGGGAGACAACACCTGTCATCCTCCTGTTTGAAATATCTTGGTTTGAAGATCCCTCCACTCTTCCTCCATAGCCCTTGGCCATTAAGGTTCCATAACTACATAGAAAAAGAAAATCAGTTGTTTGCAACCATACTTCAGGGTAGGCCCCATGCCTAGGTGTAGCTGGCCAACTCAAAAAGAATTCTATGTTTTGCTGTTTGTGAAATTTTGAGTTCTTTTGACAATTTTTGTCCTCTTGATTGTTAGTTTTGATTTTCATTTTTCTCTTTTATGTTCTTTTTGTTTGTTTTATTTTTGTTTTCTTTCTTTTGCTTTGTTTTTGGTTTTGAAAGAGGAAGATAGTACATAAAGTTTGCCTAATAGGCAGGTGCCTAGGACTTTGCAGGCATTACGGTATGGGAAAATGTGATCAAAATATATTGTATGAAAAAAAACTTTAAATAAAATTTCAATAATAGTAAATAAATATTTTTCAAACGAGAAATTTGAAAGACAAGGAAGTTGAATGTTGAAAAATGGTGGTATAACATAGGATACAAAAATTTAGAGATATGAAGATTGTCTTAGTAACTGTTCAATTTTTGTGAAGAGACGCTATGACCAAGGAAACTTATAAAAGAAAGCATTTAAATAGGGACTTCCTTTCTGTTTCTGAGAAATTGTCCCTGATCATCATGGCAAAGAGTGTGGTAGCAGGCAGGCATGATGTGAGAGCAGTAGTCAAGATTTCATCTGGATCCCCAAGCAGGAGGCAAGAATGAGATGGAAAGAAAAGAGAGAGAAAGAGATAGAGATGTGCAGAGACAGAGACAGAGACATAAAGATGTGAGAGAGAGGAGAGAAAACCCATTTCAGTGGCATACTTGCTCCAACTAGACAACGCCTTCTGATCTAAATAGTTCCATTAACTAGGCTTTAAGCATTCAAACATTTGAGCTTTGGTGGGCAGTACCCATTTAAATCAACACAAAGATAAAAGTTAGTTTACTTGGGTTATGAGAAAAAAAATCAGAAAGTATGCGGTATATGTAATTGAGAGGGATTAAAGAAGAAAGGTGAATCTGTGAAATAACAAGGAAGAGTCCATCAGACAGTGAAGGAGAATTGTAACTCAGTTTGAGTGCAAATGGGATGCATTAGGAGGTATAAATGGGAGGGTCCTGATACTGATCCAACCTAGTGCCTAGTGTTTAGCAGAGTGGAAATATTTGCTTATTGACAGGGCTGTTGCAATATCTCTAGCAGGAAGAGACCACTGAGGAGGGATTTTTTTGTATGTTCCTTTTCACATTCACTATATACGATGACAAGACAAGGGTAAACTTCATGCAGATGCTTTCCAGATCATGGGAACAGGATGAGTATAATGCAAATGAAGTCTTTAAGTGGAAATGAAACAGAAACTGCTTTGGATTGAGTTCTGTTGACCTCTTAAAATTCAGTGCATTAGAAAGTCAGAGTCAAATCTTATGCTTATACAGGTTAAACATCTGAGCATTTTATTTCATTAATCATTAGTGGTGTTTATATTTTATTTTAAGATAAGAGTAATCATTTATCATATTCTAGTGAAGTAAAGCAATTGCAAATTAAGAGCTAATTCCTTCCTTCAGCACATGATGTTTAAAAGAGAGCAAGTAGCAGAGGCGACAAAACAGTCATAAGAAGGCTGCTCAACTTCAGCCCCATGTTACTTTGAGCAAACCTAGCAAAAAATATATCTCCTTAACTGTTTATGTCATACATAAAACTGTCTTCTTTCATGATTTCTACATTTTTTTAAATTCCTGGTCTATAATTTGGGAACCTTGACTAAGTGGTGTTTGACTGCCTGAGCATATTAGCTGCCTTTCCTCCTGCTAGGATTGTGCTGATATTCTCACCTATTATTGTCCTTGTACCAAGGAACTAATCAAGAAAGGCCACATCTCAAAGCCTTCTCACTTTGCAACTAAACATCTTGCATAAACATCTTACAGGAGAGAAGTTTTACTCTCAGTCATGCTTTCAGAATGTTCACTGAGTGAATGCTTTGCCTGAATATCAAGGTGGTAGAAGTCTTTGACAACTGAGATTTTACGTGGACAGGAAGCAAAGAGATCAAGACAGGAAGAGGCCATGGACAATCAACCTCCAGCTCTGCATCCTTAGTGGCCTACTTTTTCTGTCTACATATCACCCGATGTTTCAAGAATTCCTCCAAGTAACACCACTAGCTGGATAAAAAGCATAAAGTTTATGAGCATATGAACGACATCTCACATTTAAATCATACCACCAGATAAATAATAAAAGGTAAATGGTTACCTGAGAAACCCATGATTCCAACCAAAAGGAAACTTATAAAATGTCCTATACTATATTGCCTTTACAAACATTTACAATGTATGTTACCTTATTAATATCTCTGAGAAAGTTTTAAATATAACTTAATTTAAACCAGAAATCTCCATAATTTTTAAGATATGAAATCATGTCTCATGTGACATCAGTTTAATATCTGTGGAATACTATTCATTAAAAATATAACAACAAAAATAGTGTTGTGAGAAGATGTCCCCACATTCGTTTACACAGAAAGTATCATCAGAAAAGTATCTTGGAAGATGAGATGGACAGCTTTGCTTATTTGTTGAATATACCTTTCTACTTAGGGGGAGAGAAAATTCTTTCTTTCTGTAGACTCTTTATTTTTTGTAATTTTTATACATGGATGGTCACACCCTCACCAGCTTCCCTTTCTCATATCTAAACATCCACCTCCAATGTACTGTTTTTAAAAGTGAACCTTGGTATGTTTTACGGGAGAGGTTATAAAGATTTCCCATTTATGGCTGACTTCTGAGTAGTCGCTTAGTCTCAGTACTTTGACTATTTATGAGACTGTATTACTACCTGCCGTTAAGAAACTTATTATTACTGAATAAGAAAGCTTTTCAGCTTAAGGTTGAAAGAAGCACTCATCTATGGTTATCAAGATTTAGAAATCAGATTTCTACAATAGTGTGCATTTTGTCCCTTAACGACCCCTATGCCATCTCAAGATGTAGTTTTTGATCAAGATATAGTATCTTATTACTATATATATATATATTTTTTTCTTTTACTTACCATTCTGTTTGCTGTGATATAGTGCCACTACAAAGGCAATTTATGGAAGAGAAACTTTATTTTGCCTTAAGAATTTAAAGTGTGAGAGTCCACATGACTTAGATAGCAATGCAGTAAGCAACAGGTATGATGAAAAGAACAGAAAGCTGAGAGCTCACAAGAGGCCCGTGGTAGCTCAGTAACCAAATGGTTTCCCATAGTAAGGGGAACAGGGATTATCTCTGACAGGAACTCAATGGCAGGCTCTTTTACCTCCCCTCCCCCCCAAGGGAGGAGCAGTCCTGTTAGGCCACAGAGGAGGACTTTGCAGCCAGTCCTGAAGATACCTGATAAAACAGGGTCAGGTGAAAGGGGAGGAGGTCCTCCCCAATCAGTGGACTTGGAAAGGGGCAGGGGGGAGATGAAGGAGGGAGGGAGGTTTAAGGAGGGAATGAGGGAGTGGGATACAGCTGGGATACAGAGTTAATAAAATGTAACTAATAATAAAAAATAAATTAAAAAAAGAGGCCTCACACAATCCCTTCACAAAGTGAAACGATTGTTTACCTAATCACTTCACTGCTCTAATGCTCTCGCTGCCTTTGCACCACAGGGCACATTTCACATGTCAGGCCAGTTTTGGAGCATCTGCTATTCACTTCCAGGTAAAACCATTTCTGGTTTTTCTAACCTACTGGCCTTAGTAATACTTTCCCATTGTTATTCAACTTCACCAGCAGTGTGATGGAGTTCGTAGTCCAGTTCTAGCTTGATTTCTCTGTTACGTAACACAATTATGTCATGTCTTCAGCCACAAGGTTTTGTTAGCTAGTTATAGTGAGCAAAGGCAATAACAACAGGCTGTACTTGACACTGTCTCTACTGACTCCCTAACCAAGAGGAAGTCATTTCATATCTGACGATGAATATGAGGTTATGAGGATAGATGAGACAGGTCTGAAGAGTAAATAATACCTTATTACAGTAATCTGGATGGAAGCATACCACTCATAAAACATTTCTGAATAAATTAAGAAAATCGGACAGTTATGTGAGAATTAAGAGTAAAGAAAATAATAATAATAAAATAATAATAAAATAAAATAAATAATAATATTAATAATATTATTAATATTATTAAAAATAATAATAAGATAATAATAAAAAATAGTACTTAGGAAATGAATTGCATTTGCGGTAGCTCTGAGGAAAAAAAAATGAGGTTGTGATTGAGAAAGTCAATGTTTTACTTTTTTAATTTTAATTTTAATTTTTTATATTAATTATAGTTTATTCACTTTGTATCCCAGCTGTAACCCCCTCCTTCATTCCCTCCCAATCCTACCCTCCCTCCCTCTTCTCCTCCCATGTCCCTCTTCAAGTCTACTGATAGGGGAGGTCCTCCTCCCCTTCCATTTGACCCTAGCTTATCAGGTCTCATCAGGACTGGTTACATTTTCTTCCTCTGTGGCCTAGTAAGGCTTCTCCCCTCTCAGTAGGAGGTGATCAAAGAGCTAGCCACTGAGTTCATGTTAGAGACAGCCCCTCTTCCCCTTTCTAGGGCACCTATTTGGAGACTGAGATGCCATGGGCTACATCTGTGCGGGGGGTTCTGGGTTATCTTCATGCATGGCCCTTGGTTAGATTATTAGTCTTAGAAAAGACCCCTGTGTCCAGATTTCTTGTTGCTCTCCTTGTCAAGCTCCTGTCTCCCATTTCTTGTTGCTCTCCTGTCTCACCCTTCTTTCCTATTTTTCATCTTGAATTTCTATTTTGCTCTTCATTTAAGCATCAGGAATAGATTGGGCAGAACATCAAAAGGGAGGGAAGGGTTCTCTGTATTTCAATGCACAAGCAAAAGCTCAAATGAGAAAATAGGAATGCCAATGAGAAATCAGAAATTCTGAGACCTCAGTGGCACAGAGTACCAACAAAGAGAGGTTGCAGGTAGTATAGCTTGCTATTCTGAGCTGGCTTCAGGGAGCCAGTAAACGGTTGTGGGTGGAAAAGGGGTTGTAACGCCCTAAGTTCCCAGAGTCTCTCAGAACGCTGAGCAATAACAAACTCATGCAACAAGTCTGCCGAAAGCAGGTCACAGAAAACAGTAACAAGAAAGGTGGGTCTCCATGTATGGTCGTTCCAGAAATCTGGCACAAATTTCCTGATTACACCTGAAACAGCAGGTTTTCATGGCTGAGTCAGGGATGGTGGATTTCACAACAGGAGCAGCACTCCTTGGAACAGGAACAGTGGAAGCTGCAGTGAGTTGCACTGCCTGTGGCCAGGCTCCAAAAACTCAGGAATTGTCTTCTTTCTCTTAGGAACATCTGGGAGCCAAAGTATCTGGGGACTGACTGTCTGGCTGAAGCCTGGAAACAACTAAGAGATGAACTACCTTGAGAAGACAAACTGAGAAGTTTCCCTTCTTTTCCTTTGTCAGTGAAGAATCCAAAGAGTTTGTATGGGGTGTGCATACCTTAATAAATAAAGCTAGGTAGGCTCTGATTGGGGTGTGCATGCAAATGAGGTGTGAAATGGAACCAATCAGGAGACAGCTGTCAAACCCAGTAGCTGAAAGAAAAAAGCCTGACAAGCTGAAGGTGTTCTCAATTAGGGCTTGTGCTCAATGCCTTCTTTTCCTATTCCCCTCCCTCTACTGCCAGCCAGAGAGCTTTAGCTTGCTTTTGGCCTACATTCTTACTTCTGTAGTCCTTCATAGTTGCAGGCTGTCAAAGGCAGGTTGTTGTGTAAGTGCTTGGGCCAGCCAGGGGGGTTGTTTTTCATTCTCTTTGCTGCTTTGAGGAAGTGAGCCCTTAGCTGTCAGAAAGGCAGCAGCTCCATTTGCACATCCAATCAATCTTGGCTATGGGCAAGTAAAGTTGGACTCCTTTTGTTGTTGATACCATGAAAGACCTCTTGCCATTTCACCCACGACCTTCTAACCCTGGATGCAGCAGGAAAGCTGAAAATGCTGTTGGGAATCCTACCACTCTTTCCTTCAAGTCTGATATTTATTGGGTAATTGTTTTACCCCATCAGTAGTGTTATCAGGTAACAGAAAATAGCAGCCAGAAATACATACTCTGAAAAATTATGAAAGATGATAGGGAGCCACAAAAATAGTGATAGCTCTAAAAACAATTATAACTATTGTTATTGCATGTTATGGTTATTATAATGTTTTTCAGTTGAGCAATTTCTTATGAAAGCATTCAATCTATGATTTCTGTGAGCAGGCTATTACCTCCATAGAAGATCTTGATAATGGCAAGGAAAGTGCTGAGAAAATTCCTATACCATTTGGGACTCTTTCAAAAATAAATAAATAACAGATGCCAAGCAGGAAATGTGCTACTCCCTCCCCCCACATACACACTCATTGCTGCCGTCTTTCCCTCTTCTCACCTGGGTAGATCTAGAGAGCTGGCCAAGATGGCATGGGTGCAGAAGAGTTGTTACACTGACCAGCACAGCTACAACCCAAGCCCAGATTCAGGGCTTCAAGTTGGCCCACCCCAACCTCTATCCCTTCTATGAACTGATGGAGAGCATGAAGAGGCTAGTACTACAGAACCAAAGCTTCAGGATATCCATGACAACAGTTATGGGTTAACAACAGTATATTCAAGAGGGGCCTCAGTGAAGATCCATTATGGACAGCGTAGAAGAAGCCGGAGGCCTGGAACCAGACCAGTGATTCGCTGCAATGAACAGTTGCAAGTTGTTTGGGTAGGAAGGTATACTGTGTGACACTGTCCACATTGTAGTTTTCACAGTGGAATTTGTTTTCATAGGTGGGATTGGGGGATGGGGGAAGGGAGTTTGCAAATATGGAGGACAGAAATGAGTGAGATTGGGACACATGAAGTGAAATTCACAAAGAATCAATAAAAAATTTAAAAAACAAAATTAAAAAAGACCCTTAGTAACTAAATAAATAAGTAGATAGATAAACAAATGAACAAGCAAATGAATAAATAAAAAGGAAAGTAAGAAGGCTCATGTGTCTGTGTACTCCATAAGCTCATGTCCTTTGTCTCTTACTCTACTGGGGCATTGTCCACATCTACTAAAACAACAACATAAAAACAAAACGAAACAAAACAAAAAACTAAAAATTCCTAAAGTACTTGGCATCATCTAACTTTACTCCCTTATAAATTTTTGCTGCATAATAGTCAGAAAGCGTAAGTCAAGACAGATGAATAATTAAATAGCTTAAGACTGGGTGTTAAGGAAATGGTACAGCATGGGATATAAATCTCTTTTTACTGCTTCATGACGTTGTTTTTTCTGTGACAGTTGATTCAGGCATGAGGCAAGTCATTGTTTAGGGCTTCCCAAAGTGGGCTGATTCTCACAAAATCTTTGTGACTCATATCATACCGGGAAAATATTTACCTTCCCTACAAAAGTCTGTTTTAGAGACAGATCATGCCACAGTCTTTGCTTTTAAAATGTGTATCATGTTTGGGCAGTAGTGTTATTGGAAGTTTGCAGTTGAAAATCAGAGTTTCCATTGTTCACTGTGTGAAACAGAGAATCCTTGCAACAGCATAGGCTTTCTGTTACTGTAAAGACACATTCACAAAGGATCTGCTCACCTAGAGGAATGAGTCACTGGTTCTGAGTAGCTACCTAAAGAGAAACAAAAATACAATTAGGCTAATTTGCTAAATTCATCAAAAACATTGTCATTCTTTATGACAGAGTTGAGAACACACTACCTGAATTACAATACCAGTATTTGACAACCTAATAATTTTGAGAGAGTTTTGGAGGGTTGGGTTACTGAAACTTTGGTCTAAATAGAGTTATATTTCCTGTATGTTCTACCCAAAAGTGTTGAGAAGGTCAATTTTACATTTGCTTTTCTACTGTGTTGTCTTCTATTGCATTCTTAGCTGTATTTTCCAGCCATGAAAGTATTTTTATTCTAATCAAGAACTACACTGGTCAAGAACAGAATGTCCTAGGTTACCATCTAGTGCCTTACCTGGGCCATCATAGTAATTTTATGATTCCCTAATATATATATATATATATATATATATATATATACATATATAATACATACATAATATATATATATATATCAAGCTCATATCGTATGCACAACACTGTGATGAGATGAAATTTGTAGTCTGTACATTATCTTAGCCAATTTCTACAGCAGTCTCATAAATTGACACATGCTCTTTATTTTCTAGCTAATAAAGAAAATAAAATTGAAGCTAAGTCAGACTTCCTATGCTACTTTCATCTCTAAGTCTCTAAGTCCCATATTCTGTGTCTTGGATGTTAAAGCTACTATTTTTCATTTAAAAAGTGTATCTACTGCACAACATACTTCCAGATGCTGTTTTCCTAGAAGCTCATGAAATGACAGACAGTATACTATACGATACTAAGATGAGAGGTAAGAAGATATCATATCACATTGAGGACTACTATCCCTAACCAAAGAAAGAACATATGTAGAATTCATAAAGATGGTTGTAAGTCTCAGGAAGTGAAGGGAAAGCCGAGATCATTGAGTCTAGTGTTCTCCAAAAAGAATGTTTTTCCAATCTTATAATGAGTAGGTTTTATTTCTAAACATCACTGCTCCAAATAGTTTCCTCCACACCCTTTTATTTCATTAAATATACTGTTATGTATAAAATAGCAAAGCAAAAATTCAAACATTGTAAGGACATTTTTGTGGGAATTGTGTACTCTGAAACAAGCAACCATTGACATGCTAGGGCATATGTTATTTATAGATTCTAAATTAATATAAATTTTATTGGTTATAGTAGATCATTTAATTTTAAGCATTTTAGAAAAGCAGAAATATTATTCGGGTTATGAAGCCAATCTTAGTGGGAAATATACTTTAAAATAAGTGTGTAAATAAACAAAGTTTGCATGACAAGCCAGCAGAACCAACATAGCTTTTAAAATTGCTGGTCATTTAGAAAAGCAGATGTTTTCAAAGGAGAGTCTAGTACGGTCATCAAAATCATTGGCTGCTAAAGTTCTACAATTTTACAAAATGTTTGTTATGAACAGTTTTTCAAGAACCTATTTGGGTATTTTATTTGTCGAGAGAAATAAGCCTAAAGTAGGAACTCTTTTTTTTTTTTTTTTTTTTTTTCGTGAATGTTTTAGAAATCCCCTTGTTTGTGTACCTTTCTTTTTATATGGTTGATTTGGTTGATTTAGATACTATGTGTTCATCCTTGTGGGAGTCATGATTTTTCCTGGGTAACGTATAAATATCACTACTCTTCTATGAAAGACAGATGATCTAGGTACTTCTGAAGTCTGAGTTTTTTCTTCTGCAAAGCAAGCAAATGAGTTTAATTTGTTCTTCATTCTCTCATTTGAATTTGATTTTTCTTTCTAGGTCGCACTTGGTTTGTTCATTTGATTTTTAAAATGTTTATTTGTCATTTATTGTTATGTATATGAGTCATATCTCTGCACATATACCTCTCCATGTCAGAAGACGGCATCAGATCATATTATAGATGGTATGAGCCACCATGTGGTTGCTGGGAAGTGAACTCAGGACCTCTGGAAGAGCAGCCAGTGCTCTTAACCTCTAAGCCATCTCTCCAGCCCTTGTTTGATTTTTTAATGGTTTCTTCTCCACATATCATCCAGATATATAGTAATGATAATAATGATATTGTCAATAGTAATTATATATATATATATATATATATTTTTTTTTTTTACTAAGGCGGCACAGAGGGCAATTGGATGAGATAGAGAAGGAAGAGAAGACAGAATCCCTTTCCAGTAGGTGTTGGACAGAGTCATCAGTGCCTCATAGTCTCTTCGACTGGGCAAATGAAAGAAACACTGTGCAAAATGGGAGCAACATTTTTCAATGTTCACTCAATCCATGGTTCCTGCCATCTCTCTGGTGGGGAGTTTATGAAAATAGCATTTTAACTTGCTCTTCACACCACTCACACAGTCTTCTTGTGAGGGAGAATGATAGACCCAATTGTATCAGTGATGTGATAATTTTACATACTCAAATTATCAGCAGAACCATCACTAAAGTGTCTTTCCATCTTAAACTACCATGACCTTTCATCAGAATGTATTGGCCCAGATGCATTACGGGGTAGTATTCTTGTTCAGGAGATGAAATGAACGCTGTCAAGGGACCTCTATTGGATCAGTGTGAGAAAGACAACAGTGTTTCATGCATAAGCATGTTAGGTTAATTCACTTTTTGAAACTGATATTGACTATAATTCTTTGGCAGTTTTAAGGAAGTGTGTTTGGTTTAATAAGATATTATATCTTCTAAAGATTCTTCTTCCTGTAATTATAATATGGGTTATAAAAGACACTGGTAGATTTGGGAAACAAACAAACAAGAAAACAGATATATTAGGATAGGACATATTTTGGCTCCAAAAGATTTTTTATGACTACTACCATTATGTTTGTGCAAAGCTGGTTTCTTCACAGAGAAGAAATGTCTATGACCCACATGGCAAAGGAAAAGAGACATATCTCCTTGAATAGAGAATATACAGCTATTTAGCCTTTAAATGGTGACTAACTGGCTGGTTACTGATTCTTAATTTAGTAAGAGACTCTTAAGATCTATCACTAATATTGTTTGACAACCATTGATATAGAAATTATTTTCTTTTCTTAAAGAATAAAATCCAGTAAATTTGTGGGATACCTTATACTTGTCTTTCCTAGTTACATATTCTACCTCTCTTCACTGTTGAAGTAAATTTACATTTTGCAAAACTCTTCACTGTAATTTTTCTAAGAATCATTCTAATATTCTTTGAAGCTTGTTTCACTGCTATTAGAAATTTAGAAATTTTCAGGTTAAGCCTGAAACATGTCAATAACCAAAGGAATTTGCTAGAAACATGTACATATTAATCAAAAGTAATGGAAAAGTCTGTTGATGCTACAGCTATTTGTCTGTAGAGAATCAAAGTTTTAGCAAGGAAATTAATGTTTCCATGTTATCAAATTGAAACCATACAGAATATTTTTACAAAGTCAAGGCAGAGCATATCAGCTATTCCTGAACACATTTTTACACACTTGTACTTTTGATACGATCAAAGGAAAATTGCTATCATATGTTGTATGGACTTCCTCCTCCCTTTTCCTTTCTATAAACAAAATATATATATATATGATCTTAACTTGAGACTGAGAACACTTAACTCTGAAGGTATATGAATCAATACCTAAATAAATTGTATGTTTTTCACAATGCATATAAATAATTCCTTCACTGAAATAAATTTTTACAAATTAAAGTTTTATGAACATTGAAATTTCAAATTAGTTATATAGTATTAGAAAAGTACATCACAAAATTAGGAAAAAATAGTAGTTTACCTTTTTAATTTGTTTTGGTAATATTTAAATAATATCTTTATTAGCATCAAGTTATTTATTCTCTGATTATCTCCTACCTCACATTCTGATTTATACTTAAAATATTGGGCCTTGTAAGTAGTAAAAAGTGGGATTATATTATAAAACCTACTATAGAATTATTAAATGGCTATTGAGTCAAATCTATTCGTCTCTAAAGCTTCCACTCAAAAATACTGTATGAGAAGAATGGAGGATTGCAGCAATTCCAGTGACATCACATTCATGTTTGGCTTCCTTGGGGTGTGATCATCTGTGGGAGGCAAAGTCCTTTAAAGTGATTGCAAAATGGCAGGAACACATGAATAAAGTGCTGTAGGAACCAGGGTGTCGTTAAACAGAGCAGAATGGTCAAAATAATCTAACAATGACAAAAGCAGCAGTCAACTGCTTGGATGAGTCTGGTGCCATATCTCCCACAGACAAACATAGGGAAACTAAATGGTCCAAGGGAAAAAAAAACACAAGTTTATGCTCAGATAGTGACTACGATAGAGTCATAAAGCAGCAATAAAATTATCAGTCATTGGGAGATGGAGCAGAAATGCTTTGCAGATCTTAAAATAAAATTTATCTCAGAAATTGAGACACACAGCAAAGGGGGACTTATACTTCCCAAGCTGGGAGGCCTTTCCCTTTTTTGAACTTGTGTCTTCCCAATTCTCTCTGCCTTAATCTTTGGTGCCTATGTTATAACAAATGCTGCTCAGCTGTGACCATTCTATGTTAGAATTTGAAGACTATTAATAGATAAATATTATACAGTGAGTGCTTTTTATTTATTCTAGTTGGTTGTTGCTGTTGTTTTGGGGGTTGTTTGTTTGTGTTTTGCATACAAATCTTTAACAAATATTTACTGAGAAACCGTTTTGTAGTAAATACTGATTTAGGCTGTGGAGTCACTGCTAAATAAAATGCACTGGGTTTTCCTTGCTATAGTGAAGCATTCTCAATCACTGAGAAGAAGCATATAACCAAAGTATGCCATCTTCTGTTTAAGTAATTATAAGTGATATAGTAAAGGGGAGGGGAATTAGTAATGTCTTAAAATTAGGATTTAAATGACAAGAAAGTAACTATAAAGCAACTGTTTGTGGGTAGCATTTTAGTCAAAGACCATAAACTCATTCTTTAGACTTTAAGTGGAGTGGGGGTGGTAGACACCTTTAATCTCAGCACTCTGCAAGGCAGAGGCAGGGGGATCACTGTGAGCTCCAGGCCAGCCTGGTCTACAAAGCAAGTCTAGGACAGCTAAGGCTACACAGAGGAACCTTGTCTCAAAAAAAACATAAAAAACAAAAACAAAAAGCAGAACAAAACAACAATGACAACAACACCAAAAAAACAAAACAAAACAAAACAACAACAACCAACCCACCACCAACAACAACAAAAAAGACTCTAAATGGCCAACAAATTTGACCTGAAAAATGTGAAAGCCAGAGCTAGAATGATGTCTTGGAAGTTAAGAGCTGATATTATTTCTACAAATGACCTCTGTTAGGTTCCCTGTTTCCATTCTAGTAACTTACAAGCACCTAATACAACCTCTCCTGGGGACTCAAAAGCCCCCTCCCCTTTTTTGGCTCCTCATTGTACCTATACATATATGGAATACACAAATACACACACACACTCATGTGCACACACACATAAACAGAAACATACGCAGACAAACACATACACACACAGATAAAAGTGGAATAAATGGGAAAATAGCACTAGACAACATAATGCTTGTGAAATGTGCATAATAGGAAATCATAGAGAATAATGAACATGGGCTTCACAAGATGAGAGAAGAAAGGAGTTTAGATTAATTATTTCTTTGATATTTTTGCCTTTGCTATTTAGTTTGCTTTGTATTATGTATCTTTCTATTTAAAATACCCTTTTCCCCCACACACATAATATATGCTTGTTATGGCTTCCTCTCTTCCTATTACTCTCCATTC
This sequence comes from Meriones unguiculatus, assembly GCF_030254825.1. Classification (NCBI taxonomy): domain Eukaryota; kingdom Metazoa; phylum Chordata; class Mammalia; order Rodentia; family Muridae; genus Meriones; species Meriones unguiculatus. The sequence continues at coordinate 100,566,022 of NC_083355.1, read as the reverse complement.
CTCCTTCCTCCCTTTCCACTCAGATCTACCTCCTCCCTGTCTCTGATTAGGAAAGATAATAAAATGAAATATAATAAGATGAAATAAAAACTAACACCCCATAATAGGACAAAACAAACAAACAGAAGGAAAAGAGCTCAGGAAAAGGCACAAAAAGCGGATACAGATAAAGAAACCCACTCATTCTCATACTAAAGAATCACATGAAAATACTAAATGGTAAGCCATAATAAATACCCAAAGGACCTGTACTGTAAAAAGACAGTAAAAATAAATTAAAAAGTAATAATAAAATGTAAAATAAACTTGCAAAACAAAAATAAGGGTCCTGACAGGACGTGATGAGACAAGGAACTTCAAAGATGCTGTTGAGTTTGTTTTCGGTTGACCATTTACTGCTGGACACGCAGACTCAGAGTCACTGTGAATAGTTTGTTTTCCCATTGAAAATTCCTTTAAGAAACCATATTTTCATTTACAATGGGTTTAAAATTGTATATAGCTCCTGGGCTAAAGCTGGGGACAGGTATCCACTTCTCTCAGATCTAGGACCCCATCTGGTACACACATTGGAGCTCTGTGCTTGTTGCTCCATCTCGGTGAGTTCATGTGGGCGTTGTTCCTGTTGATTTGGAGAGTCTTGTCTCCTTATTTGTCTTCCATCCCCTCTGGCTCTTCTACTCTCTCTACCTCCTCTTCTAAGGGGTTCCTAAAACCCTGAAAGGAGGCACTACATTTAGGGCTCAGTGTTACAAGGCCTCTCTTTGTTTACATAATGTCTGGCTCTGTATTTATTCCCATCTTCAGGAGGAAACTTTTCTGATGATGGCTGCAGAAGTCAATGATTTATGAGTAGAGTAGAATGTCATCAGGCATTTATTTGTCTATCTATCTATCTATTTATTTATTTATTTGGTCATTTAGATATTTATTTTGTATAGGACACTGGTGTTAGTTGTTACCCTATGTGCCTTGGCTATCTGGTCTCTAGTTCTTTGTCACTCAAGTAGTATTGCATATGGATTCTGTTTTATGGAGTGGGCCTTATGTCAAATAAAATATTGGTTGACTGCTCCTACAGTCTTTGTGCTACCGTGACACAAGCGTGTCTTGCAGACAAATGCCATTGTAGGTCAGGTTTTATAGCTGGGCTGTTGTTTATCCTTTAGTAGCATGTAGAGTACCTTGTTGTTCCAAAGACCCCCAGAATGTATTGTAAATGCTTTATGTAGGCTCCAGCTGTACTTCTTCATATTCAAATAGTTGTATAGATGGTGCCTTTAGAAATAGGACCTGGTTGTCAATTCATAGAGAGCAACTACTCATGCTAACTGATGATATGTTTAACAAATGATACTGGTCAGAGTTGGTAGGCGCATATTGTAAAGTTCAAATAGCGGTGATCCCAAACATATATATATATATATATATATATATATATATATATATATATGTTGCTACTTTGTCACTGCAATTTTGCTACTGTTAAATATCATAATGGAAATATATGATATAGAGAACATCTAATATGAGACTCCTATAAACGATTTATTCAACCCCCAAAGGAGTCAAAATACTTTAGTTTAAGAACCACTGCACAAAGAGGCGCTTTTCCTTGGTGGTAAGCTATGTTTGTTGAATGGAACAGAAACAACAATCCTGTTTTTGTTTTTTTTAACTGTGTAATTTGATATCATAGTATTGAAAGGTATTAACCAGAATGTTTATTGATTTCTTTCATGTTATTGTTGGGGTGTGGGTTTTATTTTCTACTAAGTGTTCTGGGATTGCTCATTCTTTATATCTAGTCAGGTTATCCTCTTCAGAATGAAATTTTCTTTGCAGTTTTTTCTGTAGAGCTAGAATGTTGAACAAAATTCCTTAAATTTATTTTTACCATTAAATATTTTTTTCTTTCTCACACAACTGTGGTTGAGTAGATTTCTGTTTATTTTTGTATTATTGTTTTTTTAAAGGATGTTGTAAGAAGTACTTGAAGATTAAATTTAGGGAAATTGAGATAATAACAGAAGCCAGAAAACAAATTAAAAACTATTGCATAGTAATGAGAAAGAAGAATGCAGGATATCAATTTAGGACAAGCAAGATATTTTGTGAGGATTGACTGATATAATAGTTAAGGAACGACAAAAAAATAGATTTGTTGTTGATTCATTTGATTAATGATGGAGAAATTTAGAAAGAAGTAAAAATGTGTTTTCAATAGAGTACAATCGAGAATCCATATAAAGAGTAATATTTCAACCACTGAATAGTGAGGCACTGCTTTAAAATATATGTAGTGAAGTCAAAGGCTTATGCAAAACATGACTTCCAAACAAAGCTCCTACGCAAAACACAAAACACACACAACACACAATACACACACACACAATGTAAACTGTCATCAGCCCTAGTATAGCCTTTAGAATTTTCCTAAAACGAAATTACAAAGTACCTAACACAAGATTTAAACTTAGCCTGGATCAAGAACTCTCTCTCTCTCTCTCTCTCTCTCTCTCTCTCTGTCTGTCTGTCTCCCCTTCTCTCTTATGTTATTTTTATTATTTTCTTTATTCTTCTCTCATACAATACATCTTCACCCCAGTTTCCCTGCCTCCACTCTTTCTACCTCCCCTCTCTCACAGTTCTACTCCTCTTCCCTTTCTTCCCCAGAAAAGATCAGGCAGAAATCCACCCATCATTGTCTTCCTCTCTGGCTTGGTAAGGCTGCTCCTCCATCAGGGGGAGGTGATCAAAGAGCCAGCCATTGAGTTCATGTTAGAGGCAGTATCTGTTCCCCTCACTAGGGTACCCACATGGTGACTGAGCTGTCATGGGCTACATCTGTGCAGGGGTTCTAGGTTATTTCCATGCATGGTCCTTGGTTGGAGTAGCAGTCTCAGAAAAGACCCCTGTGCCCAGATTTCGTGGTTCTGCTGCTCTCCTTGTGGAGCTCCTGGACTCTCCAGGTCTTTCTGTCTCCCCCTTCTTTCATAAGATTCCCTGCACTCTGCCCAAAGTTTGAGTCTCAGCATTTCCTTTGATACCCTGCTGGTAGTCTTTCACAGGCCCTCTGTGTTAGGCTCCTGTACTGTTCCCTGTTTCTCTCCCTCTTCTGATGTCCATCCCTTTCATCTTTCTGAGTGAGGATTGATCATCTTACCCAGGATCCTCCTATTGCTTAGCTTCTTTAGGTGTACAGGTTTTTCGTATATTTATCCCATATTGTATGTCTAATATCCACTTATAAGTGAGTATGCACCATGTGTGTCTTTCTACTTTTGAGATACTTCACTCAGAGGGAAGAGGAGGACCTCTCCTATCAGTGAACTTAAGGAGGGGCAGGGAGAACATAAGGGATACAGGGTGGGATTGAGAGGGAATGAGGGAGGGGGCTACACCTGGGATACAAAGTAAAAAAAAACTATAATTAATTTAAATATACATATTATATCTAAATCCACCCATCAATTCAGGGTGAAGCAAACCAATAGAAGGAAAGGAGTCTCAAAGGTAGGTAAAAGAGTCAGAGGCAACCCCCTCCTACTGTGAGCAATGCCCCCTAAAGACCAAGCCAAAAATTAACGTAAACAGAAACTTGGCACAAACCCACGCAGGCTCCAGGATTGCTGCTTCAGTGTGTGTGAGCCCCAGTGAGCCCTGCTTAGTTGATTTTTAGGGATGTTCTCTCCTGCTGTCCTCCACTCTGGCTCCTAACTCTTTCTCTCCCTCTTCTGAGAGGTTCCCTGAGCTGGGGAAGGAAACTGTTGGAGACCTGTAACCTGTATTCTCTCTCCACCTAGGGTTTAGTCACACCTTTCTGTGTCTGCTCCCATGAAAAAATTTAATGGTATTCCGACAGTAAAACATACTTACAAATTCAATAGAGATGGACCCACACTTCTTCATGCTTTGAGTTTTTGGTCCCCAGCTAGTGGTCCTGTTGTTGGAGTTTGTAGAAACCTCAGGAGTTTGGACCTAATGAGAGGAAGTGTATCACTTAATGTGGTTCTATAGATTTATTATCCCTGACCACTTTTGTGTTTCATTGCATCTATTTTTAAACCATGAAGTGAACAATATTCTTCAGCCACACAATCCTAGTGTCAAGATGTGCTGTTGTTATTGTTGTTGTTGTAGAGGGACAAATAATTAATAATTGAACACTCTATAGCTATGAGACAAAATAATTCATCCCTCCCTCAAGTTTTTTTTTTTTTCTTAAGTAGTTTGGTCACGCTAACAGTACAGTGACAAACACACACACATTTATCAGGCCTAATCCAGAATAATATTTTCACCAAATGGAGACATGTGTTGGACTCCTATGTGTGCCATCACTAAGAAATATAAAACAGGAATCATTCGACGACAGAAGCTGGCTTTCTCACAGGTCTAAAAGCTGTGAGTATGAAATCAATGCCCCAGGGCAGAATCATGTGTCATTCTATGCCTTTGATAAAGAAACTGAGAGAGTATGTCCTTCCACTAACTTTCTATGGACTGCTGTTATGATAGGCCACTGCTACATCTCTCCAGTTTCTACTGTCAGTTCATCTAACACTGCTGTGCCTGTAGTCATCGCCTACCCCTGGCTGTCTCGTATCCATTCAACTGCCTTTTATAGAAGTGATACACTGTTATACTTGCATTCAAACCTCACATTTATAATTTAAAATAATCTCGCTCCAACATCCTTATTTTAATCTCATATGGCTCAAGTTTTCACTGCATTAAGCAACCAATCTTAAGAGCTTGAGAGTTGGTATTTGGTGGTAGTTAGTTAGTTAAGTGAATCACAGGTTGAGTATGATAAAAATCTATAAAACATAACATTGTAAAGAATTGTGATTAACTGTCAAAACAAAATAAAATCAACAGCTTGACACGAAAATAAAAATCAAATAAATTAATTTTGGAGATGAACTAAGAGTAGTAATATTCCCATGCCCTTGGTCTTATTGGAGAATTACAATTTGAAGACACTCAAACACTGAAGGCTGTATGAAAATAGGTCAGAATTCTTGAATCTGCAATGGAAAATCAAATTCAACCCTGGTCCTAAAGAAACATCTCTTTTTGCATCCTTATTGTTAGCCTTTGGAGGATTTAAATAATTTAAGGCATGATATTACTAAAAGTTCTAAATCATCTTTGGGGAAATAAGTTCTGCATATGTGAATCATATAGGAATATAGTAGATGATCTTTGGGGAAATAAATTGTGCATTTGTGAAACATATAGGAAAAGATATAATCAATATGTAATTATATGCTAAAGTTTGTCTCTCTCAGTGGGTCTCAACTTTCCTAATGCTGCCACCGTTTAATATAGTTTCTCAAGTCTTAGTGACCTGTAACCATGAAATTATTTTCATTGCTACTTTATCACGATAGTGTTGCTACTGGTATTTTAATGTAAGTATCTGTTGTTTGTGACAACTTTAGGAACACCCTGTGAAAGGTTTATTAGAACCCCGAAAGGGGTTGAAAACTGCTGGTATCTGCTAGCATTTCAAGAATAAAAAAAAAAAAAAAAAAAAAAAAAAAAAAAAAAAAAAAACCAGGAGGAACTTTTATTTTTATTAGAGGCAATGCTTCATCAAGCATGGATAGAATACCACCTATGGAGAATGTGGATCACACAGGATAGCTTACACAGAAGAAAAAAAAAAGAAAGCAAGGATAGAAACTGCAAATAAGAGCTCAGAAGATTATGATTCAAGCATCTTGATGGATACAAGGAACTAAGATGGATAGCTAAGATGCTGTCCCAAGTTTCAAACAGTTCGTGTGAAGATCATAGCGAAGATGTGTCTTTGATGCTCTCCTCAAATCACGCGGGTCCTATGTACACTCACATGTCTCATGGACTGTTAGAAGTGTGTAGTGCCATTACATGCAATCAAGAAATGCCTGAAGCAACAAGATTTTAGAACTCCACCACATGATGAAATATTTTAAAAAATACATAAATATTTTGCATCTTCTTGATTTTTTCCCATGGTTGGAGACAGGAAGTTCTGTAGAAAGGCCTTACTGAGAAAAAGAGAATGGCATGCATATCTACAGAGATCCAGGAAGAATTTTCCTACGGCAAACATGTAGTCCCTCACCCTACACAAAACAGCAGAAATGTCCCTCACCCTACACAAAACAGCAGAAAGCTCCTATTCTCTGAATGGCAGGGCACTGTTTTACTAACTGTAAATGTGGTAACAAAATAGATTGGGGAAGAATTAACATATTGAGAGTAGAACATCATCTAACACACATACAATCATGCCTGCAGACATGTTTCTTTTAGTAGTGTTCATTTGAAACATAAACACAGAGCCTTCAGCTTGTCTATCTTGGTAAAACTGATAAGGTAATATTTGCAAATTGCTCTGCGAAGCATAGATGTTTTTCTGCTAATAAAAACATTTTCCTAAAGTGACATTTGATTTGAAAGTTTTGAAAATTGTGTGTGTACAATTGAGGGGTTATTGTAAGCAAATGATACAATTTCAGTAATCAAGAAAGAGATGTGCAGCTGCCTCCATGTCTCCATTCTGCATATTCTTTTTTGTTGATTTTACACATATTTCAGAATTAATTTCAAAACAAGAAATATATAAGGCTGTGACATTTAACTTTGTTCTGTTTTCAGTTCTGAATGGGAGCAGTATGTGACCTCTGTGCACCGTTTTAGATACAATTCTCCCTGCCTTGCTTTTTTCAGAAACAACTTTCCCTGAGGCATTGCTGTGATTCCAACATTGTGTTTAACTCTGGGACTGTACTGTCCAACAGGCAGAGCTTCGACATTGGAGATCTTATAGCATGTGAAAATAGTTGTAAAAATAGAAGTACATGTGCAAACATTAAAACGCAGTTCAAACAAACAGTTCGGGGAAATCTTTTAGTGTGAATTTTGAACAGCTAAATTCTGCCAAAAAGAGTCAGGGAAGAAGAAATGGACAGCCGCCAAAGAAAAGACATTCTTCCATGAAAATCAAAATGCAAAGAGAGAATAAATGTGAGTGATAAGAGATTTAGATACATGAATAATATTTTTAAATCGCTAAGTCTATGACATGCTTATGAGGGTGTGGTACAAGGTGTAAAGGTTTTGGGAAATAAAAGTCCCTTCAAAAATAGAACCTGTGACTGTTGCAGAAGGATGATGAAGTTGAAGCCATCCTGAAAAACAGAGGAAGACCTGGTTTCAAAGCAAGTAAACAAACAAACAAGTGTAATTTTAAAGAGAAAAGAAAATGAATAAAGCATATGCTAATGTCACCACAAGAAACTATTTAAACAGGAAAAAAAAAAAAAACCTTGTGTCAAGTTTGCCATTAAAATAAACTTTCTAAGCTAGAGAACATACACAAGTGAAATTTCAGTTAACAATATTATCTACAAGATTTATTTTGTGATACTATGTTTAGTAGTCACAGGACCCTAACATAGTTTTAATACTGCATTGACCGAAGTGTCTAGACTTGATACATAAGAAAGTATTTGTGATTCCTGTTATCATTTTTTTTTATTATTTCCTATTATGGAGGTTTTATCCCACTGGGTTTCTATTTACAGCTTTGTCATGTGGCTGTACTATTACTCTTGCTATAGTAATTGAGAATAGCAGCCTTTGGAGATCAGGCCAGAACTCAGTGGAACCTATGGATAGTATTTAAGGAGGGAAAACCAAGGGAAGTAATTACTATAATACAGCATGTCCAGACAGCAAGCTTGACCTTTCAGAATCCCATGAGCTGAAGTTCATGCTCCAGTTACTGTCTGCACTTGTGAAGAGATGCATTTTTTTTCCTGCCAGGCTAAATGGCCTTTGTGAGAGATCCTGCTGAGGAAGGGATGGAGGGATTTATGACTGCTGAGTTAATACAGGACACATAGTTGTTTGGCAGTCCAGGTTTGGATGCTGAGAAAGAAAAAGAGCATGTGTAATCCTTCGGGGATCTAACAGCCTAGAAGTAAACAATGGTTAACACATAAGTTGTTTCAACTGATATGAACTGGGAAAGAAATGAAAAGGTAATTCTCTGAACAGTACAAAGCTGAACTTTAAAGATAATAGAATAGCTGCTTTGACATGCTGGCTAATTCCATTTTATATTGATGGTATGATTATATGGATATGAAATTTCTTACACAGACTTTCCTGTTTGAAAATTTAGTTTCTACCTGGTAGCATTGCTTTTTTAGATTATGGAACCTTTGAGAGGTAGGCATCATACCTGAAGGAAGTTGATCTCTGGGTGAGTGGGCATTGGGTTTGCAGCTCCAGCCCACTTCCTTTTCCCTAGGAAATTAGTCTAGCAATTTCAGGTGCTTGCTCCCATTGAAATCATACCATGAACCATTATACTTTAACCATAGTGATAATGTCTTCAAACCATAAGTCTATCTTTACTTAAGTTGTTTTATTGTGTATCATTGGATAATGACAATGAGAATAGAAGTTAGTGAAGAAAATCAATAGAATTGAGTATGGCTGAAATCAAAGGTAACAGCTTCACATTTTGGGTAGAATAAATTTCTAGGCAGAATAACAGGCAGGCTAGGGAAGGGTAAGAGGAAAAGTAGGACAAGTAAATACTTTGCTAAGGAAAAGACTGAGAACATGAACATGGCTGTGTGTTCATAGATAAGATGTAGACAAAGGGGCTGCAATCTTCAATGTCACAGCTGTCATTAAGAGAAACTATACACTTTGCACCACTATAGTGGAAAATGTACTCCAAAAGCAAGATTCCACCTATCTGCAGCTTCTTCTGGAAAAAAATCTAATTGTACTTGAACTGAGAGAAACTAAACTGGGGATAGACCAATTTAAGGGTTTCCAGTTTTAAGCCAATTGCCCAGGAAAACATATTCCCAGGTGTAGGAAGGAGCAGACACAGTAAGCTGTGGTAGAAGAGAGCCTGGTTAAATCTCAGACCTGCTTCTCAGTACTGTTTTTCAAGTATTCAAGAAGCAAGTATGGGGGGGATGATGAAGGTTTGTACAAAGGTTTAGGAAAGCTGCTGAGGCAAGGAAACGCGTGTGCATGTTTGGATTTCATGTAGGTACATGCTGAAAATTTTATGAATCTACAAATGTGAAGCCAAAGTCATGTTGGAGACCTCAAAGTGATGAAGATGTTGCAAATAGAAAACATTTGCTGAGAAATGTTTCTTGTAGCAAGTGGGACACGCCACATCAGTGGAGGGTTGGGACTCTCCAAACTCCTCTGAGCCCAGATAAAGTGAATAAGAGCCCCATCTACCAAATTTTTAGAAGCAAAGGTTGGTGTTTGCTTTGTTGGACTTTGAGTTAGATCAGATTCTTACTTCTTTGTTTTTATTCTTTTTGATTCCCTGGATAGTTTTTATAATGTGGAATACATGCAAGTGTGTAAGTCCATGTGCGTGTGAATACCCATGCTTACAGAGGATAGAGAAGAGCTTCAGTTTCCTTGGAACTGCAGATAGAGATGGTTGCACTGAGCCAGCTCTCAGGGCCCTGATTTCTTTCTTTTTTTACTATAAATGTTTTTGTTTGTTTATTTGTTTGTTTTCCACATGTTGAACATGACCTATTAGTTAGTATTTTTATGTGTTCAGATAAAGGATGACTTGACTCTCCGAAGAAAATTTTACTTAATAATATTGAAATACTATCAAGCTTTGTAATATATTATACACGATAGGGACTTTTGATGTGTTACTGAAAGTATTCTGCAAGATATGTTTATAAGACTGTAATTATAGGCCAGAATGGTATAATTTACATTGGTATAAAATGTTTCCTACACACACATATGCTTTATTATGCAGCCTCCAACTTCTTTTAATAGGTTGTAGATTATTCGGCTCTTCGAGAGACGGGGTCTAGCTGGAGAAAGAGGATCTCTGAGGACAGGTCTCCTTTCAGCTTACGTCTGCTTTCCATTGCATTTGTATATGTAAAGTGACATCTCAACCTCCTGTGTCCCTCAGCCATGAAACCACCCTATTCAGTTCCTTCTCCTCTTTGATGAACTATACGTCCTCAAACAATGAGCCATAATAAATGATTCCTCTCCTAAATTGCATTGTAAGGTTTGTTGTTGCTTGTTCCAGTGGCAAGAAAAATAACCAATAAACAGTGAGGCCTCATTCAAATCATCAAGGAAACTTCTCAATCTTCAATCAGCTTTTCACTTATGATATTTGTATGTCTTTCTATCTATGGGCACAAAGTCTAGTGCAACTTTTCATTTTCCACTTTCTCCACTAAATCTCTTAGAATACCCTTGGGATAGAAGGTGTTAAGTAATGAATGGTAGTGACATACATAGGAATGATCTAGGATATGTCTAACCATTGATTATCAAATGTTGACATGATTCATACAAGGCACCTTGAAACATTACAAGCCCAGTGGTTTTTTTATTAAGCCATGTCAATTCTGAGGGTCAGAAATGGGTATTATTAAACCATAGTTTTTCTTGAGATATAAACTCTTGTTAGTCCATTCACCTGGCTTTGAGTTTAGACCTGAAGGGGTGAATAACAAATAAGGAATCCTAGTATTTTTTTCTTAAGGTCATCACACAGATTAGGATGAAAATGAATAAAATCTAGATTAGCCTGCCCTTTAATTCTCAATGATATTTGATTTGTTTTAGTGTGCTGGTTCACTTTAACTATTAACATAGTGCACCCTAGAGTTAACTGAAATGACAGTCTCAATTTTGGAATTTCCTAGGTCACCTTGGCCTCTGGTAACATCTTGATTACTTGCTATAGTTGGGCCTTGACCATCTCAGGCATTATCATTCCCTGGACAGTCCTGACCAGTACAAGCTGAATATAAACCATATAGTAAGCCAGAAATCAAAACCCTTCATGGTTCCCGCTATACCTCCTTGTCTGTAAAGTGAATCCTTTGGTCAGAGGGAAGGGAACAAGCAAGACTGCATTTAAGTTCCTGCCTTAATTTGCTTCAGTGATGGACCTTGATTGGGAGTAGTGAGTTAATGATGAACCTTGACATGAAATAGTTAACTCAACTGAATGTCTCTATCTCAGTTGTTTTAATAAGATTATTTTATCACAACAATAAAAGGACACCAGAACTGTTAATCACGACCATTGCTAATATGATCACAATATCATGCTACTCCATTTGAGAAATTATGTTTGTTTCCTTGGTCCCTAAAGACACTACAAACATTATGCCTTGCTTAACCTTACTCAGAATAGCCATATTCAAGTGGCTTATACCTTCTCAGAGACATTATACTATAAGAAAACTCTTGCTTCCTCTTGAGTTAAACTAAATAATCTACACAACTTCAGTGATACATGAATTTGAGTTGATCTCTTCTAATGAAAATTTCAGCCTTGATTATGGTAGAAGGTGAAATCCCTTTGCCCATCTCAGCTGAGTTGATCTTAGAGAAAACACTAAACAGAGGACGTAAAGAAACTGTAAATCAGTAGTTCAGAGTTTAGGGGGGATGCACAGGGCCCAGTGCCCTTAAGCAGGGAGATTTCAGTAGAGTGTTTCTCAAACTTCTTAATCTGAGAATTTATTTTTAATTTAAATTAAATTTATTTATTTACTTTTTTAATGTGTTACAATTTATTCACTTTGTATGCCAGCTGTAGCCTCCTCCCTTGTCCCCTCACAATTTGCCCTCCCTTCCTCTTCACCTCCCATGCCCCTCCCCCAGTCCGCTGATAGGAAGATACTTCTCCCCTTCCATGTGACCCTAGACTTTCAGGTCTCATCAGGACTGGCTACACTGTCTTCCTCTGTTGGCCTGGTAAGGCTTTCTGGAGGTGATCAAAGAACCAGCCACTGATTATCTGAGAATTTTTAATACAATTTCTCATGTTGTGGTGACTCTCAACCATAAAATTATTTTTTATTCTACCTCATAACTATAATTTTGCCAATGTTAAGAATTTTATGAGTTCAAGGCTCTTCCCCACTTTTTCCTCTAAGTGGTTTAGTGTGTCTGGTTTTATGTTGAGGTCTTTGGTTCACTTGGACTTTAGTTTTGTGCAGGGTGATGAGTATGGATCTATTTGCATTTTTCTACATGTAGACATCCAGTTAGACCAGCACCATTTGTTGAAGATGCTGTCTTTTTTCCATTGAATGGTTGTGGCATCTTTGTCAAAAATCAGATGTCCATAACTGTGGATTTATGTCAGGGTCTTCTATTCGATTCCAGTGATCCACCAGTCTGTTTCTATGCTGGGAGGACTCTTGCTAAAATGCTCAATTCCTATACAGAAAAGCAAAGAGGATGAACATCTGAAGAAGGAGAAAATTGGGAACAAATCAGGAGCCTGACACAGAGGACCTCTGAAAGGCTCTGCCCTGCAGACTATCAATGCAGATGCTGAAACTTATGAGTAACCTTTGGGCAGAGTGCAGGGAATCTTAGGAAAGAAGGGGGAAACAGTAAGATCTGGAGAGGACAGGAAATCCATAAGGAGAGCAACAGAACCAAAACATCTGAGCACAGGGGTCTTTCCTGAGACTAATACTCCAGCCAAGGACTATGCATGGAGATAACCTAAGACCCCTGCACAGATGTAGCCCATGACAGTTCAGTATCCAAGTGGGTTCCATTGTCTTAGGAACAGGGACTGTCTCTGACATGAACTGATTGGCCTGCTCTTTAATTACCTCCCCCTGATGGGGCAGCAGCATTACCAAGCTACAGAAGAAGACAAGGCAGCCACCCTTCATGAGACCTAATTGACTAGGATCAGAAGGAAGGAAAAGAAGACCTCCCCTATCAGTGGACTTGGGGATGGGCATGCATGCAGAGGATGAAGGAAGGGAGGGATTGGGACAAGAGGAGGGAGGGAACCACAGGGGAGATACAAAGTGAATAAAGTGTAATTAATAAAGAATTTTTTTAAAAAAGTATTTTAATGTAAATATATGTGTTTTTCCATGGTCTTAAGTGACCCCAGTAACAGGATCATTCAACTCACAATGGTGTCATGACCCACAGATTTAGTGCCTCAGTTTTAGTGTATGACATTGATGCTTTAGATTCTGAAAGATCAGTAGTGCATACTGGGGAAAAGATAGCAACTTGACCTAATCAAAAGCTTCTTTACTCTTCTTTGAAAAGTTGTGTGAATATTCGTATATATGACTCACATTGTAACATGGCTGTGATAATGTACCATATGGTTTTGAGTTTCTACTGGGCAGCGTGTACAGGAAAGAATAGACAGGGTTTCATTTTTCTCAGCTGTAAAGATGCAAAAATTTTAAATTAAAAATAACCTTTCAGCTGATTCCTTGCATAATTGCTATCTTGTTTTGCTAATACTGTGGCTAAATTATAACTTGCAGAAGCCTTGGGGATTTGCATGCTGGTTTATCCTCTGAATTTGCATTGACATGGTTTTCAGTCAAGTGTGTAACTAAATCCTGTGGCTATGAGCAAGGCTGGCAGTATTTGCATTGAAAATCAGTGGGAGATTAGAGTAAGAATGGCTCTATGCAGCCTCCCTAAATAGATTCCATGATGAAAATTCTGGGTCTCTCAAAACACCATTCACTCCCATTAACTGACTGTGACTGCTGAGTCTGCTCTCGTATCAAATACCCGAACCAGCAAGTGAAAATCAGAGGAAAACACGCAGTCCACCACCACAATATGACATACGTCTATGAAATAATCATTTGCCAAATCATTTTAAATGGGTATTTGAATAGGAAGTAGAGGGACATTCTTGTTGAAAATGAATTTCATGATGGAAACACAATAACAAAGGCATCTTTTTCTTGGCCAATAATAAACTAAATACATACATTTTCTCTTGTGATGTCATCAAAGGATTTATGGAGTATATTAAAAGGCACTCGGTGACACATTCTATAAAATAAAACTCAGTAAAAATCTTTGTGATCTGGGTGTTGTCATTTTCATTCTGTTCGTTAGCTATTCATCAAGATATTTATTGTTTCTGTAAATACTGTTTATATTTCTTCAGAAGAAGAAACGAAATGAGAACTCTACCTGGCTTTACTAATACATGGAGTAGGCTGAGCCCAGAGTGTTTCTATCCCTAGGCCTAGTTTTGGAAGCTTCTAGCTTCCATACAATCTAATCTTCTGCAAGCCCAGACATTAAAGGCTACAGCTTCCAACCTCTGTCTGCTAACCTAGGCCTAGAATGTTTTCAGCATCCAAGAATTACTGCTGAACAACCTTACCATTTCCAGCTCTTTCTGAACTGGTTTAACCCAGCTGTTCTGTATCAAAATTCCTCTCTATGTTGGCAGATTCAAACTAGTTTCTTTCCTCTTCTCACTGTATTATTCTGCTTGGAACAAAACTGCTCTGAATTCCACAAACTGAGCGGCATGAACTCAACGGCACTCAACTGAACCATACTGGACTACCTTGAAAGACACTGTACTGCTGAACTCTGTCCTTTCCACAAATTCTCCTGTACTATCCTGGGTTCCATCCCAGCTCTATTTGCTACCCAGTCTATGGTTCCTGGCTATCAATGCAGTGTAGGACATGGGTTCTCTTTCATGGCCTGGGCCTCAACTTAAACCAAGCACTGTTTGGCCACTCCCAAAAGTTCTGTGCCACCTCTGGTTTTATATGTGGAATTTTAGGGAATCTGAATTCAGGTTGTAGGAATGGACGAAAAGTATTTTTTTCCCCACCAAAATGTCTCCCACATCCTCCTTTTTAGGTTTCTGAGTTCTGACTAGGTAAAAAAAAATAATAATAATAAGGAAACCAAACCCTCTTTTGTTGGTTTTTATTGGTGAATGTCTTAGCTAGAGTTTTTATTGATGTGATAAAAATCATGCCTGAAAGCAACTTGCGGAGGAGAGTGTTTATTAAATATTACAATTTATAGTACATCATGAACTGAAGTTAGCACAGAAACTCAAAACTGGAACCTGGAGTCAGGAACTAAAGCAGATAACATGTAGGAATATTTCTGCCTGTTTTATTCCCTATGTTTTGCTCAGACTGCTTCCTTTACAAATCCAAACCAACTGCCTTCCCACACCAATCATTAATCAAGAAAATATTCCATAGACTAACCCATAGGCAATATGATAAAATTGTATCAACTTTGATATATTCAAGCTTGTGTCAGTTTGACCAAAATAAATAAATAAATAAAGTAAAATCAATGAAATAGTCACACAAAGAAACAAAAAAGTCAACCACAGTTACAAGTGAAAATATACAGAAACTTTAAGACTAGGGATAGGCAAAAGACATCAAGAAGGCCAGCAGCTGCATGGACCACAATGTGCAAGGGTGTGGTGGACAGATGGGAGAGAGATAGAAGTGTGATCATCTGAGCATTATGAAGAGAGTTGAAACTGGAGACAGGAGGGTGGAGAGAAATAGAGTGTGAGTAGCCATTCCTGCCACCTGAGGCCATGGCAAAATCTCAGCTCCGTGCTATTCCTGAGGGCCATGTCTTGGTCCCAGGCCCTGTAGCAGCAGGGGTCTGTCCTGGATGTCTGGATGTCCTTGATTTATATTGCCACTAAAGGCCATGAAGACATCCTTGATCTGGCTTGCCATGTAGGACCACCATGTTGATGTCCAAACACTGTGCAGGTACAGAGCTGGTCCCTCCCCTCACTGGCTGCAGAATTCTGGAGAGCAGGCCCTGCACCTTGCCTGTTCCACACAGTAGAGCTGGTCCTTGTGGCAGGGACACAGGGGGGGCAGCTACAAGGATATGAGCATGGGAGACCTGGCCCTGCTCCACTCTGAAATAATGGGCCCCATACATGTACTAGGCAGCACTATAGAGCTGCCTCTGGTGGCATGGGTGCCATTGAGCCACCCTAAGGGCATGAAAGCAGGAGAACTGACCCTGCCTCTTTCTAGCTGCTGCATTGCTTGAGCTAGGCAGGACAGTGCTGGAGAGCTTGCCCTGGTGGTGTAAGTGTAGTGTTAGTCAGGCTGGTGGGCTGACTAACTCAGCTACCAACCAGGCCCAGATCCAGGGCTTTGATTTGGCATACCCCAATATCTACCTCATCTATGAACTACGAGATTATGTGCAAAGGCCAGTTCTGAAGATCCAGAAGCTGCAGGATCTCCATGACACAGGCAGCAACAGGATATCTGGAGAGGATCCAGTACTGATGATGTAGCAGAAACCAGGGGCCTTGAACCAGATCAATGGCTCATTGCAATGAACGTTTGCTATTTAATGATGTCTCTTGCACTTACTATGATACTCTACAGCTTCCATGAGGAGATGCTTTTTATGCTTTGTTTTGTTTAGTTTTTATTTTTTTTTTTTATTTTCTTTTGGAGTTGAGGCTGCAAGGCAGAGGGGAAATACAAAGGCATGTGGAGCTGAGTAGGATTTGAGTGCACTAATTGAAACTCACAAAGAATTGATATATATCTTTTAAGGTTGGAGACACTACTCAGGTGGCAGAGGACTAGCTATTAGTGCATTTTTCTGTTAGTTTGGTCTCCAATATTACAAAACCTGGTATGATGACACACACTTATAATCACAGTACTTGAGAGGTGGAGACATTATGAATTAGAAGTTCAACCATAATCTCATCCACAGAGAAGTTTTTACATGAGGAGTTACATGAGCCCCTGGCTCAAAACAAACAGACAAAGGAAAAGAAAAAAAAAAAAAAAAAAAAGAACAGAACAAATTTACTTTTCATGTACACAAAAAGGATATTTCACTTTCTTTGTGATTAGTGGCCCTCACAATTTTACCATCTTGGTCTTTCGTTAGGATTAATTTACATCTTCCCTTCACAACTCGTTTTCAACTAGTATCCTTTACTTGAAGACTGAATTTACAACATGGTTCCCAGACAAAATTCTTCATTAAGAGTCTTGTTAGTAACTTCAGAGTTTAGAACCTAGCTGCATGTTTCTTGAAACTCTCTACGATCAGGGCACATTCTGATGTAAAAGAAGCACTGTGATAGATATTCCTGGTCCTAAATTCTTTATAACTTGTTCTTACTTAAACACAAGAATACTCAGACATTTTTTTAAACTATAGACTTTAATGAATCTATTCAAATAAATGGTAGTTGATGTCCTCAAAACTGATCTTACAAGATGATTTTTCGTGAGGAAAAAAATGCATGCCATTTAAGTAGTTTAAGGCAAGTTTTTGTTAGGAATTAAGTAACCACTGAACCAACTTCTTAGTTATCTCTCATGAATACCTAAACATTTTTGCCCTGATTATGATAGAACATGTTTTCTTTTTCCATTAAACACTTTTATTATGGAAAGAATCTATTCAATAAATTAAATTAAATTAAAGTTGTTTTAGGAGCTGGTATCTAAATATTGTGTTTATTTCCAATATATTGCTTTTTCATTTTTCTTTTCTAATATTTGGTTGCCTAGCAGTGTTATTAACTATTTACAAGCTGCCATAAAGTATCAAGTGCTACTGTTTTTCAACACGAATGTCTTAAACCAAATTAATAGTTTTTCTTTTGTTATTTTCCCAGTACTAATTCCTTCTGCAGTCTCTGTGTGTGTGTGTGTGTCAATTTTATTTCACTATACTAAATTTTAAACATTACACATTAGCAAAAATAATTTTATTTAAATTTTTATATAAACTTGATTCAAGAAAATACATAGCTAAAGGAATGAACGTATTTAAGCTGGTTTATAGAAATCAAACAACTTTTGATCATCATGATAAAGGAAAGAAGTTCACAAAATGATTTATTCCTGCCTTTTTAAATTTCAGCTGCCTTTTTAAGATCCTATGTTAGCATTGCATTTAGACATGGCAACAAAGTTATCATTTTTTCCATAACATGTGTTCTCAGTATATGGAGATATTGCCAATAAAATATCTTTTTCTATAAAATTCTTCATCATAACTTAAGTCTAAAATCATTTAAATCTTTTTTGAATCACTTTTCTTGATGTTATTCAATACAACTAGTTATTGGTCTAATAACCATACAGTTTAGGATTCATGTTGGAGTCAATACACAAATCTATCTGTTCACATAAAATTGTAAGCTTGTGAATATATATGCTTAGCTATTTGTACATACCTGTATTGTCATCAATCAATGTGTATATATGAATATATATACATATACATGGTTTAAAAAATTAAATTTATTTCCAACTCAACATTTTTGAAGGATTTTTCTTAACTGCCAAAGAAGATGCTATTCATTAAACTTCCCAGACCATTATTTTTCTCCTGTAAGCAGCCTCACCCAATTTGGGGGGGAGAAGGGAAGACGTACTGAGGAATCTGGTTTTTCCTAACCTTCTCTGCAAGGCATCTGCTGAGACCCCATTCATCACAGTGAAATCTGTGAATGGATACCCCTGCAATACCCAAAGGTTTCATTGGTAGCAGGGCTGCAATGTTTTACCACTTCTCTGGCAAACTGTCAGCAAACACTTCCCTCTTGATACAGTTTGCTCAACCTAACCTACTGAAATGTCAACTGGCAGAAATGTTTCATTTTGGAAATAAAAATAAATAAATAAATAAACCTCATCGTTTACCTTTATGTGGTTCTCACAAAGAAGGACACTTTCCTCTGTGGTAGCTGAATATTGCCTTCAGAAGGGTACAGACTACTTAGTGAAAGAAAAAAAATGTCTTAAAAATCTGATTGTCAGAAGATGACTTCCCCCTGAGGGGGGAGCAGCCTTACCAGGCCACAGAGGAAGACAATGCAGCCACTCCTGATGAGACCTAACAGACTAGGATCAGAAGGAAGAAAAAGAAACCTTCCCCTACCAGTGGATTTGGGGAGGGGAGTGTGTGGAGAAGGGAGAAGAAGGGAGGGATTGGGAGGGGAGGAAGGAGGGAACTAGAAGGGAGATAAAAAGAAAAAAAGTAAAATTAAAAATTAAAAAAAAATCTGATTGTCAAATTGGGTTAGTAAGTCATGTGTACTTTACAGCTACTGAATTAAGATCAATACCACAAATCCTTGATTCACCTTTCTCCAAATAATAAGAGATCAGTTATTTAACTACACTCAAATTGCTCTTCTCCTAGCTGACTGGGAAGTAATGGGTGGTTGCAATATGAGCTAGAAGACAGCAGTCCCTCATCCCCAGGCAGACTCACCTGGGACTGAATGATAATGAGGTGTTAACTATATGACCCTCACTTCCATTCAATCAGTCATGAACACCATTTATCTTCAATCGAGTACAGAGAAGACTGAACATGCCTTTCTGAATTATGTGTGGGGGAAAATTTAATCACATTGATTTTAGAGATGGGGAGAAAAGTATGAAAGAAATACAATGACATATTTTGTACAGGATATGAAGTGGACTCATGAAGCATACAACATTTTCCAAAGACCTGTGATTCCCTTTATAATTCTTCCTTCCACTAGTTCAGAGCAAGATACGTGGGAAAGTCAGTGTGCAGGCAGAGGTGCAAATGGACTCTTAAACTTTCTATTTACTTTATTTGTCTTTAATCACAACAGAACGTTTTGTTTCTAAATGGTTTCTTTGCTTTGACTTTTAAGGTACCCATTTGGATCTCTCTAATTTTTCCATATCTGTTGGGAACTGTAGGAGAAACTTCCATGTCCTAATGAAACTATTCCTTCTAACTAATGTCATTATGGTTTTGAATTCCACAAAAATTACAAATCTTAGTACATATTTCTTTTAAAAAGTATTCATTAGTCAAGCCTAACAAACTAATAATTGTTTTAAAGTATGTCAGTAAATGTTCACTCCACATTCAAAATTGTTTAAATACACATGTTAACAGTTTAGAGTCTTTCTAGAATAAACACATACTCTGTATTTCTTAAATAATTAGATATTTAACTGGCAATTAATCTACACAAGTACCTAAATAACATTTTAAAAGAATAAATAAGGTGTAGTATTTTTAATCAGTCACTGTTCTGTATAAATATTGCAAACATTAAATGTAAAATTAGAAATACAGATTATACAACATTTCAAAATGCAATTACAAAGTTGACTGTGATAGAAAACTTTATATAAAATTTTCAGAAATCCAAATACATGCCATTTAAATTAATTCATTTTGTTAATTTTCAACTTCTTAATAGTGAACAGTATAACTCAGTGTAAACTATTTTGACATTTTAGGCTTCCATATTTTCTATTTCCATGGCACCAATTGGATAATTATCAGAAACAAAATTTTGAGTTTGAATAATATATACCAAGTGCTTCTTAGTGTTTGTAACAGGAGTTTTGTTACATAAGTAAGTTGTTATGAAACAATATTTTTTATTGTGCCAATATCTGCTTTTCAGACCTCATATAAATCAACAGTAATTACCAAGATGCTATGCCAGCAGGCATGATACTGTATTATTTTGACTTTTAGACATGGGAGAGGCTCATTATGGTATATTCTAGGTATTTTAGGTAGACTACATATAGGCTATTTTTAGTATGAGAAAATGAAAAATACCGAATTATTATTTTTTCCATAGTTCAACCATCCTGGCCATGTGTCTTGCAGTTATGAAAAGACATAAATGCAATTGTCATAAGTGAAGAATGAACATTGGCAGTGTCTCATTAAAAATTAACTCGTTTATATGGCCTGTGCTTGTTGTCTGTGGTAATCTATCTTGTTTTCCCTCTGAGTTACAGTTTTTAGCTAATAATTCCTCCCTATCAATAATATCACATTCTAATATTCCATAATCTCAAACTATCTTATCCCCTACTGTCAACTGTCAATTCAAGTTCCTTTTTCTCTGTAGTGATTTTGATTGTTTTCAACAGATACATATAATACAACATGAAGATGACATGATACACAATTTGTGAAAGTTCCTTATACATTAGTCCAAAGCAAAATTCTGTAACTTCTGTAGGAGCATTCTCCATTAGCTTAATCAAATGTGATCCTTTATCACATGACTCTTCTTTATATAGTGTTCTTAATCCATCCATGGTATTCGGAATTTAAAAACAAGCTACCATCTGACAGAGAACAATGATCAACTAGCAGATGGAGCTCTAAAGTTTTCTGACTTCCTTCAGTAAAAGTACAATCCTTGATTATCTGAGTCATTGCTTAAATAAAGCTTAAATGAAGCATGTGTTTACATGCTACACCATTCAGAAATAATAATGCAATATTTGTCTCGGAGAGATTGATCCATAGTTATGAATGCATACTGTTGTTGAAGATAATCTGAGTTTGGTTCCTGACACCACGTCAAATGGCTCAAAACTCTCTGTTTCTCTACTTACAGGGGATATGATGCCATCTGGTTTCCACTGGCACCTGCACTCTTATGTATTATCCACTCTCACATACGCATACACACAAACAAAAAAATAAACAGATTTGGATAGTCACAGTGAATAAAATTAAAAGAAAAAAAAATAAAAAGAATATCCTCCTTAATAGATATAAAAGCCAAGAAAGTTGTCATACCCAAATGTATCTTGATTTCTCAGTGTCCGTGTGTAAATAATTTGTTGAATATTCAAATGAAATGTTGTTAAGTGGGTTTATATTATAATAAAAATAAACTAAGAAATAATATGGTATAATGGAAGGACAATCAGGATTATATATAAGGAAGCTAGGTCAAACCCATAACTAGCTTGCTGTGTTAGTTATAGGGGTGCAGTAACCCTGTTGGTTGATAAATTGCAATTACACTCAATAATAATTACTGTGGTGGTAAAAATCACATACTGTTTCTGAGAGTCAAAGCATTTTTATTAAGAGCTGGTCTCTGAATTGGAACTATGCAAATTCAAATACTGGGTACA
Source organism: Meriones unguiculatus (assembly GCF_030254825.1). NCBI lineage: Eukaryota > Metazoa > Chordata > Mammalia > Rodentia > Muridae > Meriones > Meriones unguiculatus. The sequence continues at coordinate 100,544,231 of NC_083355.1, read as the reverse complement.
AATTACACTTTTGATTTTGATCAAATTATATAACTTTTCCAACTGTTTGCACTACCGATTATGAAACAGACATAAGGCTACCTAATTTACATACTGTGGAATGACTTAATTCCGTATAATTCATGTATGGGATTCAGTAAAGAGATGACTTAAAAACTGTAAAGTATCAGGCAGCAAAAATAGATCATAGGTTAACTTAGTGTTTGTAACTTTCCCTTTAACCTTTTTTAGCTATGTAGATTTTAGAATTCTCAAACAAATACCATGTGCCCTATAATGCTTTGTATTTAAATAATGTGAAGTCCAAATCATTATTTTTTTTTAATTTTGTTTTGCATTTAATCATAAGAATATTTATGTAAAAAGGAGTATATCGATACAATGAAGATTTAGAGGTTAAAACAATAAAAATACATGCACACATATATACACAGACATCAATGCACATTCTTCCTTTCCTACAATATTGTCAACAGAAAACAGTATCTCATTTTTATTGTCCAATATTGTAAGTCTTTTACTCAATAGCGAATTAAGATTACAGTAGAGGCGAAGTTTCTAGCTCTCATAGTGCTCTCTGATCATTGTTAGACACCGTCAAGAAAATCTCAACAAGAACTTGTGAAGTATGACTTAGGGTCCCATTTAAGAGATAAACTTTTAGTTACATTAGTTACATATATATATATTTAGTTACATTAGCAAGACACTACTGAGACACCATCTACCTTGAATACTTTACTTCAAATGTGCTAAACCTGCAGACTAATAGTAAACAAATCCTAATAGTGTGACATGACTATTATTATTTAATGTCTTATTAAGTACTTATGTTATATAATATATTTTCTTCATATTACTTCTCCTTACTGCAACTTCTTTCAGACACATTCTTAGCTATATACTCACCCAAGTTCATATTCTCTTTCTCCAACAAGAACTCTATGGAGTCCAGCTTCTTTTGTCTGACTGCTCTTCGGAATGGCAATTGTCTTGGAGTATAGTCAATATGACAGATGTCACATTGTAAAGTAAAACAGACTTTCCTCTCCCGGAATGGATCACAGCCAATAGCTTCTCAGAGAAGGATGCAAATTCTTGCCTACCTCCCAACCCCATCGTTGGGATTTTTTCTAAGTTACGTACATTCACTATGAGTTATTTTACTTGTGCATCTGCAGATTTTTTTTTCCAGAAAACAACTTTCTTGAAGTTACACAATGTCTCTGACTCTTAACATCTTCCTGCCTCTCCTTCTGCATAGATCCCTGCGTCTTGAGGAGAAGAGGGTAATACTCACAGTCTAGTTAGAACATAGTACTCTGAAGAGTATTTTCTCTGAACATTGATCAATTATGAGTTTCTCTTTTAATTTCCATCTATTACAAGAAGAATCTTCTCTGATTTGCAATATGCTTATCCACGAGTAAAGCAAAAGACATTAATAATCCTTTATTTATGTCCATTTAGCAGAATAACAGTAGTCATTGCCCATGACCTAGCTATCTTGGACTTGTTGAAAGCATCAGCTATTAGTTCCATTTTTCTAATTTATGTTTTTATTCATTTCATGTATTTACTTTGTATCCCAGCTGTACTCCCTCCCTCATCTCCTCCCAATCTCACCTCTCTCCCTCTTCTCCTCCCATGCCCCTCTCCCAGTCCACTGATAGGGAGGTCCATCTGACCCTAGCCTATCAGGTCTCATCAGGACTGCCTGCATTGTCTACCTCTGTGGCTTGATAAGGCTGCTCCCCGCCTCAGGGGGAGGTGACCAAAGAGCCAGCCACTGAGTTCATGTCAGAGACAGCCCATGTTCCCTTACTAGGGAACCCACTTGCAGACTGAGCTATCATATGGAGTGGTCCTTGAAACAAATCAAAAAGTGGTTGGTTACTCAGATAACCTTTATTGCACTATGTACCAACTACGACATCTTGACAGGTATATTATTAATATAGTTTTCATATTGCTGCAAGGTGCAGGCAGAGGGAAGAAGTAATCATCATTCTCACCGAACAGTGAACTATCATGTGCATTCTTCATTTTCATTTTCTCCTTGATGTGAGAACCTTAAGAGTTGACAGCTGCAGTGAAGGAAATGAGCAAATTCATGTATGTCTCCATTTTCCCACTTTTAGCACTAAAAGTTCAGAAGACTTCAACAGTTGGTTAGCTCCCTTCAGTTCTATGCTCTACCCGAAAAAGGTCAATCTCTTAATTCCTAAACAAAGTTCAATTAACATCCACTGCATTACAATAAATTTATTTGTGGTTGGTAAGATGGCTCAATAGGTGAAAATGCTAGCTAACAAATCTAATGACCTGAATGACATCTCCATGTATTTCACATCATGTGAGAAGAGAACTAAGCTGTTCTCTAGGCTATACAACACACACTTTAGCATGTATCCTCTTACACAATAACTTCGTGAATGTAATGAAATGTTAAATAAATAAATAAATTTAATGGGTCTTGCCAAAAGTAATCAGTTTTCCATGAATGCTGACATAATGAAAAATGGCATAGGCATCTTACATAACCAAGAAGTTACCAGGTGAACTGACGAAGATATAAGAACGTCAAGGAACTTCAAAAGACAAAGTAAATTCAATAGTATAATAAAAAGAAAATTACCCAGAAAATGTTCATACAAAATAACTGCATTTCTTTTCATCTATCAGAAAGAATGAGAGAAGTTAATCTTAACTAGCTAAAGTTGTAACATTAAGTGTCAGAATTTGGCATCAAATTTCATTTTAATACAGTAATTACTATATACTTAACAAATACTAATAGCTTGTTTAAATATGACTATGACGCTTTATGGAAAAGTATTATGAGATATATTTCTTATTAAAAGATTCAAAATATTTTAATATATGATATTTGGAAAGTCACACTCAATTAGATTAATATATTAAATATCTCTGCTTTAAAGAAAGCATGGGTAAGAGCTCTTACTAATTATTAGCAGTAAAGCAGAGGATAAGGGTCTGTTTGATGATTCATGCTTCAAAGTTCCATCAGTGGTATCTTTGTCCTGGCGTTCCCTGGAGAGAAAACGCAGGCCAAATAACTTCACACTGTACACTCCAAGCTTTGGTGGCAGTAAATCAAAGGGTTCAAGGTTCATAAGTCATATTTTCTGCCCCAGTCCCTGTTAGGAATAACAACAGAACGTACCCTCCAAAGTGTTTTAAGTACTTCCAACTGCTGTTGGAAGCAGGAAGGGCAAAGGTAAAAAGCACACACCACATACAGAAAAAGTAAAGAAACAACATCAAACTTGAAAAATAGGCAAAGAAAGAAAACTGCTTGTTTTGCATTTAGATGAATGTTATGCTATTTTTTTCTTCCCACTTATTAATTCGCCAAGTCTATGCTCCTCTGTAAGGGCAGAAAGTCAAGCAGTTTTGTCCTCTGTGTCCCTCTGTACTCTGGGTGACTCCTCTAAGCTCTGAGCTCCCACTGACATCAAAGAAGAAAAGGCTAGGCGAAGTCCCGACAGGGGGCTGAGCGGGAAAGAGCAGGCATAAAGCACAGTGTTCAGTCATCTGGATTGAATGCTGTTCCTTGGCATCATCTTTTGAGATCACTTAGGTGATTTAACATCATACACAGATAGTAGAGGTTGTTTTATTTTTTCCTTTATAGAGAATAAACATATGTACATTGGGAAAATATCTTAAAACTACATAATAAAGAATTCTGAATGTTTGTATATCTGTTTTTCTCTAAGCAGAGAAACACTGGTGCTGTATTCTAGCAGTTCACTGTGAACCTCTATTTCCTAACTCATGGATGTATGTAATATAGGTCTGTTGTTGTAAATTAAAAAAAATGAGTATTGGACTATATGTTTATTATTAGCCCTATGATTATCACAGCAGTATTACCTAACCCCTACCACAACAAACAAACAAAAAAACAGACACCTGTTAGATTTTGTAATTGTCTTATTTAATTTGGGCTGGGCAAATATTTTACCTACAGTATCCTCACCATCCATCTCCCAGACCTCATCCAGTGCCATCCATCTTAATCCTTCCTATCTGGTATACCTTCCATACATAATCCCATGGTACTTTCTTGTATTCTTCACCTGGGCCTCTTTACGCCCTTGTTGGAGTCCTTTCTCCTCTCCCAAGTAGTTTCTTCTCCACTATAACCAGCTGTGACCTTTTATTTCGGCCTCTCTTCCCTTCAGTCCCTCTCCCGTGATTCTTTCTTGAACCAAAAAGCTCGGGAACCTTAGCCACACGTACCCCATTCTACCCTGCCTGGGTATAGGCTGTTTAATCAACCAATCAGATATAATGTTGGGCAGGTTTACACAACAAGGATAGGTTTACGTGAGAACGTGCTCTTCTGAGCAGGGACAAGATCTTGGAGGCCGTAATTAACATTAGACCAAACCCCAACATAGGTCACTGGCAATGTTGATGACCTCGTGGGGACTAAGTCAAAGTACATATAAAGTACATTTGTTGTTTAATGACTGGACTATGGCATAATTGGCCAGGAGTTGTGATAGTCTAGAAACATGAAAAAGCCAAGAGATGTTAAGCAGAAAGAGCCTGACAGCTTTTATGTTATCATTTCAATACATGCTCATTCTTCCGTGCAGCAATAATCTCCTCTTTCTTTTTTTCCCCCTCATGTCTAAGTACTTCTCTTGATTAACATGTTGAGGTGAACAGGAACAAACATACTCACTTTTTCAAAGCACTTCACTGAAAATAAATTATTCAATATGCATATCTTATTTATGTAAGAATGGTTTGTGTTTGAGTCATTTACTTGTTGTTGTTATGATTCTTAGCATGTCTGCTTGTATCCAGGTCTTACATCAACTTCATTTTTTAAATTTTATTTTCTGGCTATATCTTTACATTGACAAGTTCTGCTGTCAATCAGTATTTCACAGTCTAATTTCTAATATTTCCACTAAGGTTTCCACAACTCTGGTGGAATTTGTTACTTGAACATCATACTCATGTTATCCTTCTTCCAAAAATCTAATAATGAACCTTGAAACTGTGTGACTAATTTCTTCCAGAACTTGTCACTACAAGCGCTCATGTTGAATGTTATTCCATTGCTAAATAAGAAGATTTGCATTCAGCCAATTTTTCTGTCCCCTTTGCTTCTCAAATATATAAACACTGATCCCTATAGTCACCACTAAAGTAAAACCCAAGATGTTTTAACCAGGTTTTTTTATACATAACTTCTCAAGAAACCTTATTCTTTTGGATATACATTAGTGAAAGGGTGGTAACAGGGTATGGGGACACTCAAATCATTCATTTTCTCTGGTGCCTCCTATGTGTGATAATAAAATTCAGTCACAATGCACATATTACATGTTACCATACACTGAAGTAGAAGTTTCTGATTCCCTTGATGACTCAGGTTTGTCATGTGATGTTTTGCTGCATGCTGGACATGTGATGTTTTTGCTGGAGGTTGGCTTGTGGGAGGGCACATGATGTTTTGATGTGAGCTCTTTCATGTGAGGGGTGTGACTTTGGCCAGCTGAGAACATCCATGGTAGACTCTGAGGAGAGGAGATATATAGAAGCTTGCACACCGTGCTTTGTGGATCCAGATCGCTGTGCTGATCTTCGTACTTCACCACTGGACTTCACAGAGAGAAACGTTCTAGAGAGCTCCTTGGGGCTATCCACCTGAGTCTTGTAGCGTTAACTGATTTGTGTTGCTGCTTGGTGTTGGCCTTTGGACTGGACTGCTGGTATCCAGATGACTGTGTTTGGCTATCCCCTAAGAACCCCAATGATCAGGAAATACGTAAAAGAGGTCTACAGCCCTATTCCCTACTAATCTCCTGTCTAAGGTCAGGGATTTGGAAGAGAGGTAAACTTGTTTAGGAACCCCAAATAAAGTAGGTTTGATGAAAATCTTAGCCTGCAATGCTCCCTAAACTATGGCCCAATAGTCTTCACTGGAGGAAGCCTCCTCATGTTAAATCTGCCTACCAACCATTTGTTTCCTTCTGAGTTTAGCTTTTATCTACAGCAATGTAATTGAATAATTACAATGGGAACAAGTCACAATCCAAAAATGGCTTAACAGTCTGGACTGAAAAATGTTTGCCAATTACTTTTCTAACAGAATCAATAATAATTTCTATGATAGACGTTCCGTGATAGTTTCTATTTCATTACATTTTCCAGTAAAATGAGTTGATGTGTCAGTAGTGAGGAATTCTCATGGTCATCTCAAATTTCTCTTTAATTCAGATGAATAGTTCTTAACCTGAAATTTATAAATGAGATTTCTATAATTTTCTTCCATGTCTGTATGTATAGTTATTTTCCAAAGCAGCAGATTGTGTTCCGTTTAGGGTAGTTTGAGAAGGTGTTGGAATGTGAATCAACATTCATCTTTTAGCTGCATAAGATATATAGGTTAGTAGTACCTGATAAAACTCAATTGTCTCATAGAAAAATATCACAGACATTTCTTTGTACTTGAAAGTCTTGGTGAGAATGAAAATAATTGTGTCATTGGATATATACATATATGTGTGTATGTGGGTATACTATACATATGTGTGTGTATATATATATGAAGATCTACTATCACCTCTTTGCCTATGGATAGGAAGCTAGTTGAATATTCAGGAGCAGAATACATGTACTTCCTATGCATATTTCTGACTCAAATTCAAGCTAAGATAATTTAGCCCCAATAATAAAATAATAATAATAATAATAATAATAATAATATCTTACTAATTTTTTGAATGAAATGCACAGAGACAGTAGATTCATGAAGCACAATCGAATGAACTTAATGAAATCCATCCTTGAAATGCACAAGTTATTTCTTAGCATAATTCCAACAGTAGCTACAAGTAAAACTTACATATCTCAGGAACCATAAAACTCAAAACATATTTAGATTTTTTTAAATTGTATTTTTATACTGATATACTAAATAAACACTCTATGGAAATAGAAAAAAATATGCAGCTCATCAACTTAATATTCATTCAGAAAATACAAATCAAAATAGTAGGATTTTGAGAAGTCTACCAAATTTCCTTGAGGGATATTTCAAGGTTATTTGCATTTAATTGTTAAAACTATGGAAAATTTTGTGTTAGTAATGATTTGTTTAACTTAGCAATAAAATATATATGATAAGTTTGCATTTAGAAGACAGACCTGGTTATTTTCCACCCTTTTCCATCTGAAGTGGTACCAGCAGCGTTGAGAGTGACAATACATATGTTATGACTGTTTGCATTTCAGAAAGTCTTTGGTTAAATTCTGCATAATTGGTTCCTGCTTGAGACAGAGTTCATAAGAATCCAGGAGGAGACAAGGGAGTAGATAAAGAATGAGTGGAAGAAACAAAAAACAGACACTCCTAGAATGAGGAACCACATCCATTCTGAAGGGAAGTATTAAGGGGGTCCCACATGAAGCCTCCCTTAGATCTTGGCTGCCTTTTATCTGAGTAACTGATTCAGACAGGGGGATCAGATTTAAGTGGTCACATTTGCAGACAGTGATTGGAAGAGAGCAAATATGGAGATAGTTGTTAGGGAAATTCGGAAGGCACGGATGTACTTCATTACAGCCTAGAGGACCAACACATGGCATTTAATAGTTATAACCACATTATGCTCAGAAATCATTTCCATGAAAATACCAGGGAAGAAATCAAGAGGTACAGCCTTAAACACGGGCGAACATGGTAGAAAAAAAATCTATAGAAGCGTGGATTTAAAGATTTTCCTACTTAACACACTAAGATCTTAAACAAAAAGAGTTACTTGTTTAAAATAAATCGTAACTTTGAAGTACTCTGTATTGTTCACGAGATCAAGATAAATGTAGTATCTCTTACATCTTGAAGGCAACTTCAAAGTGCTTGAATCAATTAATAATTTAATTTAGTTAATCTGTGATATTCCTCTACAAGACAACTTGAAGGAGACAGAGAGACAGAGAATGAGAAATAGAAACAGTGAGAGAGAGAGATTCACAGAGAATGAGAGAGAAAAAGACAGCAAGAGAGAGACACAGAGAGAAAGACAGCGAGAGACAGAGAGAGAGACAGTCAGAGAGAGAGAGAGAAAGTTCATATTCACTGTAACAGTAGAGTTTCCTCCACAAAATGGTCAACACAAGCACAGAGGTGTGGAATAAATCTGGAATGTTTGGAGAGATGACCAAATTACAAAAGAAGCAATCAATGAAAGCTGAGTCAGTGCTAAATTGTTCCTTATTTCTGTTTTATAATTTGAAAATCTATTGACAATAATTTATGTTCAAAAATAGTGCACACTGTGATAGAACATTTGTATAACCATTTTCAAGGACCTGGCTTTTTTCCTGAGCACCAGGAAAATAAAAAGAGTACACATGGAAATGTCATCATTGTAATTTCAATTTAAAGAAAGCAACTTAGTTGTTAACATTACTGGCTTCAAAAATGAATGGGAAAAAAAAAGGAAAGTAACAGGAACTAAATGATTTCCTTAAAATACACAGCCATTGGATATAAGCCATCAGATGACTCATGGTGACTTTAAAAAGAAAACATTCACACAGCTATTAGTACACAGTTCTATTCATGATTTTGTGTGATTGTGTAATACACTACAAGATGACGACAGATTCTGAGTTGTCATGATGGATCATCCACAGGGCAGAAGATGCCAAATTGGAAAAGAAATCTTTAAAAAAAAAAAAAAAAAAACAACAAACAAACAACAACAACAAAACTTGAAAGGGAGAGTTCTCCTCCTCCCCTGCCATCTGCCCATAGCTTATCAAGTCTCATCAGGACTGCCTGGATCCTCTTCCTCTGTGGCCTGGCAAAGCTGCATCACCAGGAACAAATATTCAAAACGCAGGCAAGAGTTCCTGAAAGAGGCACCCTTTGCTCCACTTATTCAGAAACAAAGGGAAGGTAAAAGTGGGAGGAGTTGAGGGAATGGTCTTCATTCAGGGTACATAATTAAAAAATTTTAATAAATAAATAAATTTATTAATTAGAATTAAAAGGAGTGTGTGTGTGTGTGTGTGTGTGTGTCTCAGCTGATTCTCATAAAAATAAAGCAAAGCACATAAGAGAAAAGAAACTGGAGACCAGATTTTTAAAAGTCTGGAATTATTCACAAATAGTAGTGTATTGCACCAAAGGTCTTGTATTTTCTAGCTGACAAAGACATTTTCTTTTTCTTGATAAATTTAAGCAAGTGAAAAAGGAACCAACAACCACATCCACTGGATTTTCTACTTAGAGAAACAAGGTTAGACACAGTTAACAAATCTGTTCCAGCTTTTATGCTTGCTCTGGAGAATGTGCTTGGTTGGTTTTGAAGCCACATCTAGGCTCCTCGCTAAAATAACATGGCGAGAATTTCTGAGGTTTATTTTTTTGGAGGAAGTCATTGATAGTAGGGTGTATTGCCATCTGGGATTAGTGTCCTATTTTAAAATTTACATACTTGACTTTTAGTATATTTTAAGAATTTTTTTTTTACTTGATGCCTTTTTTTCTTTTTCTTTCTTTTTTTTTGTGAAATGTATTGATTTGTATCAACTCAAAATATAGCCTTGTCTAGTCCTGCTATGTGAGTATGTCCTTACATGTACAAGTTTTCCCTGGGAGACAATGACAATAAAAAGACTGTTACAAAGATTCTCTGTTAGAAGTTGTTATTTATGTTTTTTATTTCCCTGAAAAAATGACCTGATAATGATCATAACACTCATAGGATATATAATAATATAATACAACAACGGTGCAAATAGGTGCAAATAGGCACTTAATGATAATATCATTATTTGTCAGTTATAAAAATATTTAATTCCTAGACCTAGTTTACATATAAAACTTGCAATTGGTGAAGATTATGAGCACTTAGTGCTGATGAAGGAATGAAATGGAGTTGAAGCAACTTGCAGAAGGTAATATACCCTCTGAAGTTTAAAGCCAACTTTGATGTCATTTTGGAGTTGGCTCAAGAAAGGTTATAGAGTTTACATAAACATGAGTTCTGCATTCTTATTGAATACGTATTTTACATGAAATATTCTGAGCACGGGAGAACATATCATTGAACTAAAAAAATATCATAACACATGTTTGTCATACTAAATAATTTCAGCATCTAGAAAGTTCTAGAAATAAAACACAATGGATGAACAAATTATGCAGTGGGTGGTTTCAGGTATTTTCCATTTATTAGGCGTAGTTTTCGAGGTGAACAGAATTATAACAAAAAAATAACACATGTAAAATAAGACACCAGTATATGTTTTAACAGGTCTCACAAAAATTACTATATATAGAACGACTACGATACTGACATGTTTTTAATCTACCATATGCTGAGGGGTTTGCACTTCCTACAACTTTTAACTTGAAAGAATCTGCCCATGCGTAAGATGCTGGAACTGCAGGGCTGGGGGCTGTGACTGCTTTAGGCCTGAGATAATAACTATTACACAACCGAGTAGCTGAAATGTGCGCACTGGGATTGTAGTCCTTGGAGGCAGTGCCGGTTGCTGAGGTTAACAGATCTCAAAACCCTAGTGTATGAAGTTGCTCGCAGAGACCTTGTCTTTTTCCTTAGAAATTTAGACACATCAGGCAAGAGTAGAGGTCTGATCTCTGATATTAGAAATAAATTGGGACTTTGTACTGATGTTCATTTAGGTGTCATCCACCCAAAGAGCATCAGACCCGTCCAATACCTTTTTCTCAGAGGCGGGACCTGGGGCATCAACCCGCATGCAATCAGACATACTCTTCTCTGGGTTGAAAGCGGCCGATGGTGAGTGCTCTCTGTCACAAACAACTCCATATTTGGCTAAGGCTGAGGATCTGGCTTGCTTCCATGTATGTGGACCTATCTGCATTGCCCCCGTGGCACGCCTGGGTTGGCTACCCAGAGGCTATTTAAGCTGTGGGCTGGCTTTCCCCAGGGTCAGATGATTGTTCAAGGTTCCTGAATAAACTGCATTGAAAAAAAAAAAAAAAAGAAATTTAGAACTGAAAATCTAAATAAGGGAGAAAAATCAGAAGCTAACCATTATTTTATTTTATTTTGTGTTATTATTGAAAATTGATTATCTGACTCTTTTACCTGCTAACCTTTATTTTAAACACCTTTTTCTGTGGAGTATGGATAAGGGATGACCATGAAAAAAAACATTTTATTTGTATGTTTAAATATTATATTTAATTTATTAAAGATACATGAATAATTGTTATTTTTCTATGTAATCTATAAACTATATAATAATTAGTTTGTGTTTTCTGAGAAGTATCTCTGGTGCCTAGGTATATTTGAACCATTTTACATTTATAGATCTCCTTGTATGTCTATTGCTAGAATAACATAAAAGTATAATTTGATGTATTCCTATGAAATCCAAATGTGTTTGCATATTGACTTCAACCTAATTCCCTTGTTTGGAATTCCTCTTTTGTTTCTTATGATGATAAAATGAAGAATATTTGTAAAAAATGGCTTCTGATTTCAGCATTTATAAAATGGAACATGCACTTGCTTTAGATACAATGAAAGCCCTTACACTTTCACTTCTTTTTTATTAAAATTTTGAAACACTTCAACTGACTGAATTGGTCTTGGTGATTCCTTTCATTTGTCTTCTCTCCATCAAAGACATTAGTTTCTTATATCTGTATCACATCTGTTCAATTTGTCTGTAGAGATTTGTCTTCTGCAGATAACGCATAGGGGGTATGTTTCCATTAACTGTTATTCTTTCTGGCTTGGTTTAATAAATTCTAGCTTTGTTCTGCTTTCTGCACAGGTTGGGAAATTATACAAAATTGTGTTCATCATAGTATCCAAATAACAACCCATGGAACAATTTGAGCAATACCTACAACCTATTGATAGTGGGGAATTTTTACGCCAAGATCTCTTATTCTATAATACCTTCCTCAACTGTACTACTCTCAAACTCTAGTAGTACCTGGATTTCATCAGCTTTCTCCTCAAGGAACACAGAAAGCAGAAGTAGAGAGAGAATTGTAAAGATAATTAGATTTAAAATGTACAATTTATGTAACTCTAGTTTGTGTGTAACATATCAATATGACTTACAAATGAAAGCAGATATGAAAAGTGACACACAGACAAATGGCAAATCAAGTCACAGTAGTGTGAGCAGCTGTAATTCCTGTTCTTGATAGGGTATACAAGGATATTAAGAGTTGGAGGTTACAGTCCTCAATCTCTTCCTGCCTCATAAGGTGATACATGTCTCTGTAAAGTAGAGTTTATAAAGTTTCATGATTGACCTACCTCATATTAGGTGCTTATTAGTAAATTGATGAGTTATAAAACAATTCCATAATGTTAATACTGAAAGTCGGTTGTTCATCACATTGCTCTAAGTAATATGAGTTATTAGAAAAAAACTCCACTTGAGAGTACTGTGCAAACCCCCTCATGTTTACATTAAAAATATATGTCAAGGAGAGGTCTCAAGCTGATGTGGAACAATACTCTCACAAGGAGCCATGTTTCTTATTGCTAAAAGAGAGGGGTTTGTTTGTTTGTTTTGGTTTTTTGTTTTGTTTTGTTTTTACTTATCAGAATTTTCTTTCTGTTTCTGCTACACTCACACTTCCAAGGACACAAACAACACATACTCATCACACTTATTTTCATGCTCAATATCATTAAAACACTTTTGACATAATGCATTTGAAGATTTTAATAAATAATGTACTTTAAATGGTTTAGAAAGATCAAAGGAATTTTCGAGTGCTGGAAAGAAACCACAGAAAGAGTTTAAAAGCACTTCTGAGAAAAGAAACATGTTCCAGTGGGTCTCCGCGGGACTTTCTTGAGTCCTTTACGATGCGTTGAGATACATCTTCCATTAAGCACTGTGAATGTCCCCATCAACCTAGGGGACTGTGAATTAGAAGGATGTGTAGGTGTCATGCAAAGTAACTTGATTGTCTTCATGCTTATTTTGGCTTTTCACTTGGGAGATGAGAAGTCACTTAGCTCGTTTGAGAGCACAATATTTACAAAAATATTGATTATGAATATGTATAAATTCTCATGAGATGGGAGTACATTTGCTTTAGCTCACTGATTGAATCTGTGACTTCCAACACTGTTGTTGTTGTTGTGAGTCTTCACAGTATCATAGAAGATGGCTGGTTTAATTCACAACAAAAAAGTTTTATCATTGTATTTCTGTTTTTCAAATAAGGAATAAGACAACTGATTGTAGAAGCCATTGGAGAAGGAGAACAATTTTATATAGTATTTAAATTTGACCTATAACTATATGACAATATATAATTATCTATGGTCAATGAAGTTAAATTGGTATTATAGGTAATACCAATTATTAGTCTTCTGTCTTGCAAGGAATCTACTCAGTGCTTTGCAGCTGCCTAAAGCCTGGCTACAGCTGTAGGATATCTTCCTATTTTAAAGCCAGTAAGCTAGAACAGACATTGTGAAGCCTTGGAATGCAAGACTAATTCAAAAAGAATAGCACAAGATATTCTTGTGAAGTTCCTAGATATATTAATGGTTATGAAAAATTTTACAAAAAAATTCATCGTCTAGCACCTTAATGAATAAATATTTAATGTGTATGCTAATCATAGATATAAATCTGTATGGCTTTCCAGCGGAGACACAAACAGATATCTATTCACTCCAGATCGAGTAGGCAAAAGTAATTATTCCACCCTTGTCTAGCTTAGTGATCAAATGAGATTTTTGTGAGTACTTACCAGAGCATGGTTGATGGGTTACTTGAAGGAGTAAAGCATTTCAAAACAGCAGTATTGCCCACTCCAGCCTGGGCAATGGGGAATACTGACATTTGGAGATTACTACTCAACTTGAAGGCAACTCCACTGAAAAATGTCATCTTCCTCAGCAACTGCTATTGCCTTTTATAATGTAAAAAAAAAAAAAATGCATAGGACTTATAAGTCTTGTTAATCTTCTAAATTTTCTGAGCCTCATGGGACTTCTTTATCCTTCCAGGGTGGATTTTTCCATTCAGCAGAAATAACTTCAGAGCACCAAAGTGTAGTGATGATATAAAAAATAGAAATAATAGTTTCCTATCTGTTAGCACAGCAATCACAAACAAAATAAAGTACAGCCAATGAAAATTAATGCACCAAGATATTACCTTAGATATGAAGACAAAACAACCTACAGTTACAGAAAATAGTATTTATCAAGTTAAATTAACTTCCTCCTTTACACAGAATGCATATTTGCAAATGCTATGGCCATTCATATTTAAATATCAATATACTATATAAAATAACTATGTTTAGCTAATAATATCATATACAACCCTTCAACGTCATTAATCTACACTCAGACTTAATTTTATATATGAATGATTATTTCATTTACATTGTCTATTTTATTTACAGCACATTTGCCTTCTTTTCCAGAAGAATCATTCATATGAACTCTGCTTCTTTTTTGTGAGGAAGTGAAGCTAAATTTAGGATGTACTCAGAACTGTTGTGATTTTCCACCCTTACTTGATAATACTCTTGACACTGTAAATTAGAATTTTATTATGATTTTCTCACTTGAATTGTATTGGTTTGCTTACTTTTCTTCTTCTTTATACTTTTTGAAGTATATTCAAAGAAAGAAAATACAATTTCAAAAAATTAGAATATTGGAAGGGACTGCATCCAAATTCATTTCTTATCTTCCAGAGTCACATCTCAGTATCTGCAGAAGAAGATACTAAAGAATAGTATATATAAATATATTTATAAATAAATATAATTATTTATTTTTTCACTCAAATATAAATAATAATTAAATGCCCCCAAATTACTACTGGATGCGTATAAATATTCAGTAGCAAAGCATGAAATATGATAGCTGAGAAAAACATTATTTGCTTATTTGATTCAGAATTGTGCTCATGAAAAAATTTAATTTCAATGTCTACTTACATTCCTATTCATTACTTATTTGTTTTGATTCTATCTTTTCCTCTAACCAGTTTAAAGGGGTACTTTCAAATCTTCAACACTAGAATCAACATAAATCACTATTTGGTCTTGAATAAAGAACTATAATAGTCAATGGTGGAATTTCATTATCTTGTTTCATTGAAAGTATCGTCTTTACCCCAAAGGTTCCATGTAATTTTAATACATGCCTGGCATATTGAGAAAGCCACAATTTTAATAATGTCCTCAAGCAGAAGCGCAAGCTTCAGACTACAGTTCCCAGGTGAATCATGCTCCATATGTTGGTAGATTATCACATCATTAAATTTTAGTTAAGAAAGGAACTTCTGCAGTAGAAATAGTTATCTGAGCTCATGTGTGGGTTTATGTGTTTGTTTGTCAACGGATTTACACTTGGCAAAAGTTAATATTTACTATTTATATCAGGAATCCTGATAGTATTGTCAGAAAACATTTCAATATGTCTTACCATATGATGTTATGAAAATATATGTGTTTAGGGATGGAAGCAGTGACTCAGTCAGTGAAAGGCATAAGCATGAAAAACTGAGTTCTGTAACTGCAGCCCATGTAAAGTGAGAGAGATTTATAATCCCAGTACCGAGGAGATAAAGATATGCTCTCTTCCACCTGTTGGGTAGCTGGTGGATGCTAGTCAGCTAGCCTCAGAACCAGAGCAAGATCTCCTCTCCAAACATGGTGAGTGGCTCATGAAAAAAGACAACTAAAATCTGAACACCTAAAGAAGGTAAACAAGAAGGAGGACCCAGGTTAAGATGATCAATCCTCACTTAGAAAGACAAATGGGATGGACATTGGAAGTAGGAGAAAACAAGTAACAGGACAGGAGCCTACCACAGAGGGTCTCTGAAAGACTCTGCCTAGCACTGTATCAAAGCAGATGCTGAGACTCATAACCAAACCTTGGGAGGAGTACAGGGAATCATATGAAAGAAGGGGGAGTTAGTGTGACCTAGAGAGGACAGGAGCTCCACAAGGACCAAATATTTCTGAGCACAGGGGTCTATTATGAGACAGTATCTCCAACCAAGGACCATGTATGATATAACCTAGAACCTCTGCTCGCGTGTAGCCGTGGTAGCTCAGCATCCAAGTGGGTACCCTAGTAAGGGGAACAAGAAATATTTCTGACATGAACTCAATGGCAGGCTCCTTGACTTCCCCCTCTCTCCCTGAGGGAGGAGTAGCCTTGCTAGGCCACAGAGGAGGCCATTGCAGCCAGTCCTGAAGAAACCTGATAAGCTAGGGTCAGAGGGAAGGGGAGGAGGACCTCTCCTATCGGTGGACTTGGAGAAGGACAGGGAGGAGATGAGAGGAAGGGTGGGATTGAGAGGGAATGAAGGATCGGGCTAGAGCTCTAGGATACAAAGTTAATAAAAATAAATAAATAGATAAATAAATAAACAAATAAATAAATAAACCTAGATACTATCTCGGGTCTGCACCTCACAAATACATACACAAGTATTTGCATGAATACATTCACACACACACACATACACAGACACAACGAAAAGGACCTGCTGTAAATGTTTTTATCATGTTTTTCTAAGATTTATTTGCATGTAAATGAACTTAAATATGTAGCTTATTATGATTAAGACATTGTATCTCACTCCATTTTATTTGTTGTAGAAATGGCATTAATCATTTCAATGACAGTAAAATATTACAAAATACATAAACCATTTAATATATTTAAAAGAAATAACATACTTATGTTTACAATACATTACATATGAATGTATCAACTTCTATCATATGATGTTCTTATCTTTTGTTTATTTTCAGCCTTCGTCGTTCCAACTGTAATATTGAATATCTTCACCTTGTAAAATGTCTAGTTTTCTCCACTCTTTAGTATGTTTATATGCATGTGATTAATATCCGAAATCATGAACTTCAAATACAAAAGAATGTATCACTCAGTCAAGTATATTGAAATTAAAATAAACATAATTGATGATTTTTACTCATTGTGGACAAGCACTTTCCTCTGTATTCAAATTAACAGTAAAGGAAGGCAAGTGGGAAATGTTCTTTAGACTTAATTAGAGCTAAAGAACTTCGTGTGTACCTGCCAACAAGCACATGCAACTTGCATTTAGTTTGGAAGAGTGCTGTTTCTCATTCTGGGTTAAATAAGATCTTGGATGTTAGACATTTCAGCTTTTATCACTTTTGTTTCCATCCAAAGTAACATATTTAACCAAAAATTAGTCAAGAGGTTTTAAAACCCAGTTGCAAGTTTATATTAGAGACTATGCAAATATTCAAATATGACTATGGTACATTTTTATGTGCTAAACAATGAGAAAGCCTCTTTGTGGATTTTAAGACATGAAAGAGACCACTGAGGGTTACTTCTGTGTCTGGAATAAAACAGAACTTAATATGTCTTTCTCATTTTACATTGTACACACTCTCTCTCTTCCTATTGCCAGTTTATATCACTTAATGGGCATTATAGTGGATGTAAACCTACAGTTATGACTAAGTGTTCACTATTGTGTCTCGCCATTTTCTTTATCATGTGCAAGCTTTTTTACATATGCATATGCATAGAATCATATGACACAGTATCATAAGTTGGAGGATTTGAAGTCAACCAGAATCTCAATAGAATGGTGGTGAGTCATTAGTCAAACAAGTGAACTGTTCACATTGTTTGAATAACAATGTAGCCATCTGGAATGAAATGGGACAGACTGAGAACAAAACAGCAAAGCCTCTTGCTACAATGATAAGATAAAGTGATTAAAATGAAAACTTATCTTTGTCATATAAGTTAATATTATCTGACATTATCATCAAATAATTTTGTATACTTAGAGAGTTTACAATTTTGGTAAATGAGAGAGAAACATATCAGATATGTGAGGGAAACATATCAATTCCTATGTCATTGGAAGATGATATATGAAGCTACACATATGAAGCCAAATCTTCAATAGAGGCTTCAGGAAGTGAGAAAAGCCAAGAACAAGTAACATATTTTTTATTATTTTTTAATCCTTTATTAATTACACTTTATTCACTTTGTATCCCCCCCTGTGGTTCCCTCCCTCCTCCCATCCCAATCCCTCCCTTCCTCCACCCTCTGCATGCATGCCCCTCCCCAAGTCCACTGATAGGGGAGGTCTTCTTTTCCTTCCTTCTAATGTATTTTATTTTATTTTATTTTTAAGCCAGAGACAGGGACTGGAGCCAAACCAAGAGAGTGGCGATAGGGAATGCATCAGAAAAGGCAGTGCAGGGAGGGATGGAGGGATTTTCACGGCTTTGGAATTTACAGCAGAGTGTCATGTGTAACCTACCAGACATACAACTACAAGGTTTCATGATTGCCCATCTTGGTTAACCTTATTTGGTCTAATCTTTCCTCAGTATTCTTCTACACTGTCCTCCCCATGGGAATGTTTCCAGTGGTATAGGATTTTGATAAATTGTCACGTACTCCATGGGTTCTTACAGGAGCTCATGTCTTGAGTCTCAAGCGATCTTTGTAATCGCGCTTTTGTACAATGCTTGAAATTTTGAGTATTGAAAACGCCATGGTTATTTTAATGTCAACGAGACTTAAGCTAGAGTCACTTGGGAAGAAGAACTCTCATTTGAGAAAACACCTCTATAAAATCTGGTTGTAGAAAAGTCTGAAGGGCATTTTCTTTTCATAATTAATGGCTGATATCACCCCACTGGAAGTTATGGGTACAATAAGACACTAGGCAGAGCAATCTTGTAAGCAGCACTGCTCTGTGGCCTCTACATCAGCTTCTTCCTCTTCCTTCCTGTCCTGCTTGTATTCCTACCCAGAGTTCTTTGAATGATTAACTGCTATAGAAATGTAAGCAAAACAAATGCATTCTTCCTCCAGTCTGCTTTTGATAATGGTATTTCATTGCAGCAACTGAAACCTTAAGTAAGACTTCCAAACATGCTCAAAGAGATTGACAGTCTTACTGATAGAACAAGATCACAAAACCCAAAGACCTTGAACCTGATTTGGGATAGTTGTGATACAATGATTTCTGTTTTCTGGGCTTCCAGGTACATTTTATCACTCCCTATGTCCCATAAGTCTTTGGTAAAGCATAATTTTAAGAGATTTTATTTTACACAGAACTACCCTGGGAACTGATAATCAGAGACAGTCATAAGAAACTTGGTATAAGAACAGTCATAAGCAATGTGGGATAAGACTGCCAGTGAAAGACAGGCACATAATACAGTTACAGAGAAAAGAGTGTTGGAAGCCACTAAGAACTTTTTAGGTGATATGAGTCATGATTCAGTCAACAATTAAAATAGTGTACAGGTTTCTTTCCTCTGTGGCTTAAATCTGGCCTCATCCTTGAGGTGGGGTCTGGCATCACTGAGATTGAGGTTAGTTGATTGATCAACCTTCAAAAGCAGCCATTAGCCTCTGGGGTTCTATACCTGCTAGAGTCTAGCCATTAGGCTGATATTTCTGAGGCTCAGCTGCATGCGTGTCTTCTGCAGCCTCATTTCTCTAGCACACTGTTCAGTTCTGAGGGTTTTTAAAGACTATGTGGACTAGGCTTCAAACATATATCTAAGTCCTGTGTGTGCCTTTTCTCCTATTAACACATATAGAACATGTGTTTTGGCTAAAGCATTTTCCAACTCAGTTTTGGAAGTATTCAGCACTTACCTGGCTCTAAAGACTATTAAGTTCATTGTGGCTGACAGAGTACATAAAGGAAGTTTATAACGTCAAGTCTGATGAACAACTCTCACATTGACATGCATTCAGCACCAGCCTAAATGCTTAGAAATATTGGAAGCACCAAAATATGCTCACCCACTCTGTCTAACCATAACTTCTATAGTCAACTCACAATAAAGTTTCTCCAGTACTTTACCTTCAGTTATGCTGTTTGCCCACTCTTTTTCATATAGAATAATTTTAGAAATATTTTTATTTAGTTTTGGGGCCAATAATATCCTTCATATTTTAATATCTATTGATATATTTTCTATTTTATTAACCCTTTATGATTCATAAGGACTATAAAATCACTAACCTCTTTTTTTTCTCTAATAATAAGATTTATAGCTAAGGAAAATAGAGAGAACATGTATCATCGGGTCTCCTCTGCAAAGGCTCCACTGATGACACCAAGGTCTGTAAAAATAATCATTAGTTTTAAAAAAAAGTGCTGTGGCTTAATTCAAGATTGTGTGTATCTTCTTTAAATTGTCATGAACATTGGTAAAGGGAAGGTGTTTAGATTATCTAAGAGGCAATATCAACTCACTGCTGAGGTGAAAAAAAAAAAGAAAAGAAAAGAAATGATAGCAGGCACCCACATTGGAAATCGCCCATAAGATATTTGTAGCCCATAATTTACGCCTATTCACACTGTACCAACAATAGGAGCAATCTGTGATTCATCAAGGGCCTATCGTCCTCCCACAATAGATGGTCATGGGATGAGAACATGCGTTACAGACAGTAAATTCTCTTTTCACTACTTGATCTGCAGCCATACTTTGGACCCATGTTTTCATGCCCCTGCTTGAAAGCTTTTTTAACCATATATAGAAGACGGGTAAAGAACTATCTTGGTTTATGTTTTATACCCAATGGAAATTACATCTCAATTGTGTTCTCATGGTATTTATTTTGTGCCTATAAAACTATCAGTTAGGCAAGCACAGTTAGGTCTGTTCCAACCAAAACTTAGCTCTGTTTTGTATCACAGACTTTTGTTCTTTCCTTATTTAAAATTATTTTACATGAAGTGTCTATCTTCATTAAAGTAATGTTTTAATATTATTTTTTCTTACATAGTAAATTTAAAGGAAGAGGATAAAGGTTGAATAGACACAACATTATTCAGAGACAAAAAAATGTGGTGATAAAATTTTTAACAAAGAGTCAAGAAAAAAACAGAGAGAAATGTTATCACCAACGGTCAAGAAGTGAGGGTTTCAGAGCCATGAAATGTTAATTTGAGTGATATTTAAACAAGATACTAAACTGATATTTGTCTAGTATCCTGTAGTCATACATTCACTGTCACTCAAACTGTAAGATGTTTTCATTTTTATTTTCTATGAAAATCGGAGATAACATACTGTGATTATGTCTCTTTCACTGTATTCCATACTTTAGGAACAATGAATTCCTGGAATTTCTTAGAATGTCCTATGCTCACACAGTTCATAAATCAGAGACCTAAGGTTCACATCCTTTACCTCAGACATTATAAACTCATCTTGTTTGAACTACACCAGATTCATCACACTTCAAATTTTTTATTACATCTATTATAAGAATGAATTAATGTTATTTTGAATGAATCCATAAACATTAAAAAAGCTAAATAAAGCCAGTATAAGAAAGAACATGTTCTTTCCTTCTGTAATTACAAATCTTTTTCCACCAGCCATGTTCCAGGTCTGTGAACATTGCATATCTTTTATTACTCATTTGAAAACCAGCCCTTGACCTTGATCTCCTCCTGCTTGTGATATTTATTTTCACTCTTTGCTTCTTTTATGTTCTGCTTTTTATACTTTCTCTATGTTTTTACATAGATTTTGTTTTTCAAAAAGATATGGTTGTACATCAATCCCTAGGATTTATGAATTGAACTTTATGTGTGTACAGAGACATGGCAGATGTGATTAGAATACAATTTAGCAGGACACCTCACCAACTCAAGTGACTAGAGTACTAATTAAGAGGCAAGAGACAAAGAAACAAACACAGGGGAAGATAGAGCTGTGATGAGTGAAATAGAGATTAGGATTATGGGACTAAATGAAAAAGAATGTCAAGAATTGTTATAGCCAAGGGAATCTATGAAAGA
The DNA here is from genome assembly GCF_030254825.1 of Meriones unguiculatus. Lineage (NCBI taxonomy): Eukaryota > Metazoa > Chordata > Mammalia > Rodentia > Muridae > Meriones > Meriones unguiculatus. Next base: position 100,522,352 of record NC_083355.1, on the reverse strand, counting down.
GACAAAAGGAAAGATTTTTCTCGTGAGTCTTCCAAAGGATAGAATGAACACTTGCAACTTTGAATTCTCAAAAGAGTGAGAACGAAATCTTGCTTTATAGAACTATGCAGTTTGTCAAAATTTTGGCGCATTTAAGAAAATAATGACTTTTAATTTTCAAGTTACACTTTGTTTTATGTTGACAGATGAAATCACTTTGTGTTTTCATAGTTCAAAGTGTTATTTCCACATGCCATTTATGGAGGAATGCCATGTGCACACCCTAAATTCCAGTAATTAGGAAACAGAGGCAGGCATGTCTCTGTGAGTTTGAAACCAGTGTGGTCCACATGGCAAGTTCTAGGACATCTGGCTTATCACAGAAATAACAAACACATCTAAAAAATTGAGATATCATTTAATTTAAAATCATCAAGTGAGGATGAGGATTATTACCACTGTCTAAAACATGTATAATATTTTTTTAATTTCTTTTTTTATGTTTATATCAAATAAGAAAATTGGAGATTTTGTTTATTATTAATGTTTTTAGACTGACCACAATGTATAGCCTTTGTCACATCGATAGAAACTTCTTCTGTTGCCAATTTCTTCAGGCCTTTTATCACAAAGGGTTATTGATTTTTTTTTTTACTTTTCATATACTTAATTTTCTTTTTATAAATATATATTTTTAAACTTTATTTTATATTTATTAATTACAGTTTATTCACTTTGTATCCCAGCTGTAGCCCCTCCCCCATCCTTTCCCATTTCCAACCTCCTTCCCTATTCTTCTCCTATGATGACCCTCCCACAGTCCAATGATAGGGGAGGTCCTCCTCCCCTTCCCTCTGACCCTATTCTATCAGTTCTCATCAGGACTGGCTGCATTGTCTTCCTCTGTGGCCTGGTAAGGCTGCTCCCCCATAGGTGCAGGTGATCAAAGAGCCAGCCACTGAGTTCATGTCAGAGGCAGTCCCTGCTTCCACTACTAGGGAACCCTCTTGGACACTGAGCTGCCATAGGCTACATCTGTGCAGGGGTTCATGTGTCTTTTTTTTTTCTTTTTTCTTTTTTTTTATTAAGAACATTTAGAGGGGGGCAGAGCCAAGATGGCGACTAGCATGCACAGTTTCTGAGAGGTGGGATACCTGATCTTCTGAGTTGGTGAATGGAAGGACCCCTAACCCAGGAAAACCACGGTGAGGCTTTCTGAACAACAGGGAACATCACAGGAGGTGAAAACTTTTGGTCTCAGGTCACCAGGGGATTTGTTTGGGGAAGGAGAGAAACGATCCTTTGATCTTGCAGCACTCCCTTCCCCCAGACCTCCTTCCTCCTCTGCACAGCGGCACAGCGGACTCATCTTTCTCAGCACAGACCTAACTGCCTGGGGTATACAGCCTCTGAGACAGAGCCCCAAGCACTTTAGCGGCAGACAAAAGCCAGCAGTACTGTCCCGGAGTCCCAGATTCGCACAGCGGCTGCACCATCCTCCCAGGGCACGAATCTGCTAGACGCCATACTAGCTCCACAGGATTGCCATCACTGACGGTACAGCCCGCCCAATCCCACAGTGACAGAGAATACGCTATATACTCACCAAAACCAGGCAGAAACGTCATACAACCTGGACACACCAGGCGCTGGGCCTCCCAAGCTTGGAGAACACAACGAGGAGATCCCAGGACTTCCCAGAAAGCATCTGGAGCAGCGACCCAGTCTCCAGTTACAGTGGGACATGACAGTGGAGCAGCACTGAACTGGCGGGGCACCACAGCCCTCCAGTTTAAGACTAACCAGGGCCAAACCAGAGAACAGAGAGCCTGGTTACCCCATCCCTGCTGAAGTGACTACCCTGAAATCTCCAGCTGCAGCAAGACCTCAGAACCTGGCAGTGACAGCAGTACAGAACTGGCAGAGCACATCAAAGAAGCAGGGCCAAACCAGAGAGCAGAGAGCCCCGGATACCCTTGGCCACTCTGCCAAGAGACCTGCCTGTAAGTGAGTGCACCCTTGAGATTCTGCAGTTCCCCAGATCCTGGGTCCTTCTAAATCAGAAGCCAGGCATCGAACCCCCCTGCACCCACATACCCGCTTTGGGAAACAGAGGGGCACTAGGGACATTGAAGTTCCTGCCCTGTGGGCCTAATTGAGGAGTTAGGCAGTTAATGCCAGAAATTGCTCTGTGATCATCATTAGCGCCTGCGACATATACAGTGCAGAGCCCCTCCCACACACTCAAGGGTTCAACATTAGCCATCACTCAATCCCTCGAGACACACATCCACGCACACTTACATACACAGACACACACACGCACGCGCACACACGCTTGCATTTGCCCCGTTTGCGCCTGCGTACTTTCCTCCCACAGGTACAGCTAGTCCTCAGCACACGCTGAGAGTGCTCAGCTTCCTGAAGAACTCTCCAGACACCAGAGTGAGACAGCACCAGTCTGATCTGCAGAATCCAAAAGCAAACAGGGAAGGTTTCAGATAAGCCAATGGCCAGGGATAGACGAAAGAACACTTCCAACATAAATCAGGACATCATGACTTCACCAGCAAACCCCAAAATGGATGGATACTCCAATTCAGCAGAAGCACAGGAAAATGATTTTAAAGCCATGCTTGCCCAATTATTTGAGGCTCATAAGGAGGAAATGAACAAGTCTTTCAAAGAGATGGCCAGTCAATTGGAGGTAAAGAAAGAAGAAATAGACAATATCCTTAAAGAAACACAGGCAAACAGAGCCAAACAAATAGATACACAAGTAGAGGAAAAATTAGTGGCATATAAAAAGGAAATGAAGAAAGAAATAGAGGCCATCGTAGAGAGACAGGAATCCAAATTCAAACACATGAAAGAAATGGTGCAAGGCATGAAAACAGAATTAGAATCAATAAAGAAAACACAAAATGAGAAAACCCTTGAGCTGGAGAACTTGGAGAAAAGATCAGGAACCACAAAAGTAAGCATCACCAACAGAATACAAGAAATGGAAGAGAGAATCTCTGGAGCTGAAGACACACTTGCAGAAATGGATACTTCTCTCAAAGAAAAAGTAAAATCAGAAAAGTTCCAATCACAAAATATCCAAGAAATCAAGGATGCTATAAAAAGACAAAATCTAAGAATAATAGGAATTCACGAAAAAGAAGACTCCGGACTCCAAGGTCCAGAAAATATTTTCAAGAAAATCATAGAAGAAAATTTTCCCAACTTAAAGAAAGAGATGTCCATAAATATACAAGAGGCCTACAGAACTCCAAATAGACTAGACCAGAAAAGAAACACATCACGTCACATCATAGTCAAAACACTAAATCTACAGAACAAAGAAAAGATATTAAAAGCAGCAAGGGAAAAAGGCCAAGTAACATATGAAGGTAGACCTATCAGAATCACACCGGACTTCTCATCAGAAACTATGAAAGCCAGAAGGGCCTGGGCAAGTATCATGGAGACTCTAACAGATCACAAATGTCAACCCAGACTACTATACCCTGCAAAGCTTTCAATCAACATAGATGGAGAAAACAAAATATTCCATGACAAAACTAAATTTACACAATATCTACACAGCAAACCATCCCTAGAGAAGATACTAGAAGGAAAACTCCAATCCAATGAAAACAAATTCACCCAAGAAAACAGGGCATACAAATAAGATCCCAACAAAAATGAAAAGAAAACAAGCAATGAAACAGGGTTAGATCATCGACTCCATTACAAAAGGAACTAACATGCATTGGTCACTATTATCTATCAATATCAATGGACTCAACTCACCAATAAAAAGACACAGGCTAACAGAAACAGGATCCAACATTCTGTTGCATCCAAGAAACACACCTATGCAACAAAGATAAACACTACCTCAGAGTAAAGGGCTGGAAAACTGTTTTTCAAGCAAATGGTTCCAGAAAACAAGCTGGAGTAGCCATCCTAATATCTAACAAAATAGACTTTCAACCCAAGTTAATCAAAAAAGATAAGGAGGGCCACTATATTCTCATCAAAGGAAAAATCCACCAAGAGGACATCATAATCTTGAATATCTATGCCCCAAATACAAGAGCACTGACATTCGTAAATGAAACATTATTAAAGCTTAAATCATACATTGATCCTAATACCTTAATAGTGGGAGACTTCAACACTCCACTCTCACCAAGGGACAGATCAACTAGACAGACACCAAATAGGGAAATAAAAGCACTCACAGAATCCCTAAATCAAATGGACCTAATAGACGTCTACAGATCGTTTCACCCAAACTCAAAAGAGTACACCTTCTTTTCAGCACCACATGGAACCTTTTCCAAAATAGACCATATAGTGGGTCACAAAGCAAGCCTCAAAAGATACAAAAGGATTGAAATAATCCCTTGTATACTATCTGACCACCATGGACTAAAGCTAGACATCAACAACAACAGAAACAACAAAAAGCCGACACACACATGGAAATTGAACAACTTACTACTCAATGACAGCTGGGTTAAGGAAGAAATAAAGAAAGAAATTAAAGACTTCCTAGAATTCAAATGAAAATTGAATGTGAAGGCAACACATACCCAAATTTATGGGACACATTGAAAGCAGTGCTCAGAGGAAAATTTATAGCACTAAGTGCCTGCAAGAAGAAATTCGCAATATCACATACAAACAACTTAATGGCCCAACTGAAAACCCTAGAAAAAAAAGAAGCAGATACACCCAAGAGGAGCAGACGGCTGGAAATAATCAAACTAAGGGCTGAAATCAATCAACTAGAAACAAATAAAACTATCCAAAGAATCAATGAAACAAAAAGCTGGTTCTTTGAGAAAATCAACAAGATAGACAAACCCTTAGCCAAACTAACTAAAAAGTAGAGAGAAACTATCCAGATCAGCAAAATCAGAAATGAAAATGGGGACATAACCACAGACATTGAGGAAATCCAAACAATTATTAGGTCATACTACAAAAGCCTATATGCCACAAAATTTGAGAATCTAAATGAAATGGATAATTTTCTTCAAAGATTCCATCTACCAAAACTAAGTCAAGATCAGGTAGAAAGACTGAATAGCCCTATATCTCCCAAGGAAATCGAAGCAGTCATTAATAGTCTCCCCTCCAAAAAAGCCCTGGACCAGATGGCTTCAGCGCAGAATTCTACAAGACCTTCAAAGAAGTGCTAACTCCAATTCTCCTCAAGCTATTCCACAAAATAGAAACAGAAGGAACACTACCAAACTCATTCTATGAAGCCACGTCACCTTAATACCTAAACCACACAAAGACCCAACAAAAAAAGAGAACTTCAGGCCTATCTCTCTTATGAACATTGATGCAAAAATACTCAATAAAATACTTGCAAACCGAATCCAAGAACACATCAAAGATATCATCCACCATGACCAAGTAGGCTTCATCCCAGGCATGCAAGGGTGGTTCAACATACGGAAATCCATCAATGTAATCCACTACATAAACAAACTGAAGGAGAAAAACCACATGATCATCTCCTTAGATGCCGAAAAAGCATTTGACAAAGTCCAACACCCATTCATGTTTAAAGTCTTGGAGAGATCAGGGATACAAGGCACATACCTAAACATAGTAAAGGCAATATATAGCAAGCCTATAGCTAACATCAAACTCAATGGAGAGAAACTTAACTCAATCCCACTGAAATCAGGGACAAGACAAGGCTGTCCATTGTCCCCATATCTCTTCAACATAGTACTTGAAGTCCTAGCCAGAGCAATAAGACAACTAAAGGAGATCAAGGGGATACAAATCGGAAAGGAAGAGGTCAAAGTGTCACTATTTGCAGATGATATGATAGTATACATGAGCGACCCCAAAAATAAAACCAGAGAACTCCTTCAGCTGATAAACACCTTCAGCAAAGTGGCAGGATACAAAATCAACTCAAAAAAATCAGAAGCCCTCCTATATACCAAAGACAAAAAGGCTGAGAAAGAAATTAGGGAAACAACACCCTTCACAATAGCCACTAATAACATAAAGTACCTTGGTGGAACGCTAACCAAACAAGTGAAAGACCTGCTTGAGAAAACCTTCAAGTCTCTGAAGAAAGAAATCGAAGAAGATATCAGAAGATGGAAAGATCTCCCGTGCTCATGGATTGGTAGGATTAACATTGTGAAAATGGCCATACTGCCAAAAGCAATCTACGGATTCAATGCAATTCCCATCAAAATACCAACTCAGTTCTTCACAGACCTTGAAAAAAAGATTCTCAGCTTCATATGGAGAAACAAAAAACCCAGAATCTCCAAAACGATCCTGTGCAACAACAGATCATCTGGAGGTATCTCCATCCCTGATCTCAAGCTGTACTACAGGGCAACAGTAATAAAAACTGCATGGTATTGGCATAGAAACAGAAAGGAGGATCAATGGAACTGCATAGAAGACCCAGAAATAAATCCACACACCTATGGATACTCGATATTTGACAAAGAAGCCAAATCCATTCAATGGAAAAAAGACAGCATCTTCAACAAATGGTGCTGGACCAACTGGATGTCTACATGCAGAAAAATGAAAATAGATCCATATTTATCACCCTGCACAAAACTAAAGTCAAAGTGGATCAAGGACCTCAACATAAACCCAGATACCCTAAATCAATTGGAAAAAAAAGTGGGGAACAGCCTGGAACTCATTGGCACAGGAGACAACTTCCTGAACAGAACACCAACAGCACAGGCTCTAAGAGCAACAATCAATAAATGGGACCTCATGAAACTGAAAAGTTTCTGTAAGCAAAGGATACAGTCATCAAAACAAAACGACTGCCTACAGATTGGGAAAGAATCTTCACTAACCCTTTATCTGACAGAGGACAAATATCCAGTATATACAAAGAACTAAAGAAGCTGAAAAGCAGCAAACCAAGTAATCCAATTAAAAAATGGGGAACAGAGCTAAACAGAGAATTCTCGACAGAGGAATATCGAATGGCAGAAAAACACTTAAAGAAATGCTCATCCTCATTAGCCATCAGGGAAATGCAAATCAAAATGACCCTTAGATATCACCTTACACCCATCAGAATGGCCAAGATGAAAAACTCAAGTGACAACACATGCTGGAGAGGTTGTGGAGAAAGGGGAACCCTCCTCCACTGCTGGTGGAAATGTAAACTGGTACAACCACTCTGGAAAGCTATCTGGCGCTTTCTAAGACAATTAGGAATAGTGCTTCCTCAAGACCCAGCTATACCACTGCTAGGTATATACCCAAAGTTCGTTCAAGTACACAAAAGGGATACTTGCTCAACCATGTTTATAGCAGCTTTATTTGTAATAGCCAGAACCTGGAAACAACCCAGATGTCCATCAACGGAGGAATGGGTACAGAAATTGTGGTATTTTTACACAATGGAATACTACTCAGCAATCAAAAAGGAGGAAATCATGAAATTTGCAGGCAAATGGTGGGACCTAGAAAAGATCATTCTGAGTGAAATATCCCAGAAGGAGAAAGACAAACACGGGATATACTCACTTATATAGACCTATAAGATATGATAAACATAATGAAATCTATACACCTAAAAAACATAATCAATTGTGCGGACATGGGGTAAGATGATCAATCCTCATTTAGAAAGACAGATGGGATGTGCATTGAACGTATGACAGGAGTCTACTGAGCGCATCTGAGAGACTCTAACTAGCATTGTTTTCAAACAAAGACTCATGACCAAACCTTTGGCAGAGTACAGGGAATCATAAGAAAGAAGGAGAGTTAGTCTGATGGGGAAAGGATAGGAGCTCCACAAGGACCAAATATATCTGGGCACAGGGTCTTTTCTGAGACTGACATTCAACCAAGGACCATGTATGGTTATAACCTAGAACCTCCACTCAGATGTAGCCTGTGGTAGCTCAGTAACCAATTGGTTTCCCAAAGTGAGGGGAACAAGGACTATTTCTAACAGGAACTCAATGACTGGCTCTTTGGTCTCCCCACCCCCGAAGGGAGGAGCAGTCCTGTTAGGCCACAGAGGAGGGCTTTGCAGCCAGTCCTGAAGATACCTGATAAAACAGGATCAGATGAATGGGGAGGAGGTCCCCCCTATCAGTGGACTTGGAAAGGGGCAAGGTGGAGATGAGGGAGGGAGGGAGGGACTGGGAGGGAATGAGGGATCGGGACACGGCTGGGATACAGAGTTAATAAAATGTAACTGATAAAAAAATAATAAAATAAAAGAAAGAAAGAAAGAAAAGAACATTTAATTCTCTCTTCTAGATCACTTGAAATGTACTTTCATTACCTTACTGTGAAAGTAGCACTACTATTTTCATATTATCTAACTCCAAATTTTATCTGCTGGCCAAAATATCTTGTTCAACTAGCTTTCAAGGCTTCGTAACCCTCTTTTTACCCTCAATTCTTTTTTAATTTTTATTTTTTTAATATTAGTTACAGTTTGTTAACTTTGTATCCTTGCTGTATGCCACTCCCTCTTTCCCTCCCAATCCTACCCTCCCACCCTTATCTCCTCCCTGCCCCTTTCCAAGTCCACTGATAAGGGAGAACCTCCTCCCCTTACATCTGATACTGGTTTATCAGAAGTCTTCAGGACTGCCTGCAAAGTTCTCCTCTGTGGCCTAGCAAGGCTGCTCCTCCCTGGGGGGAGGGGAGGGGGAAGGGAAGAGGTCAAAGAGCCTGCCATCAAGTTCATGTCAGAAACAGTCCCTGTTCCCCTTATTAGGGTACCCACTTGGATACTGAGCTACCAAAGGATACATCTGAGCAGGGGCTCTATGTTGCATCCATACATGGTCCTTGTATGGAGAAACAGTCTCATAAGAGATCCCTGTGCCCAAATATATTTGGTCCTTGTGGAACTCCTGTCCTCTCCAGGTCGTATTAATTTCCCCCCGCCTTTTTTCTTTTTTTTTTTTTTTTTTTTGGTTCCCTGCATTCTGCCGGAGGTTTGGTTAGGAGTCTTAATATCTGCTAGGTAGAGTCTTTCAGAGGCCCTCTGTGGTAGGCTCCTGTCTTGTTACTTGTTTGCTCCTACATCCAATGTCCATCCCATTTGTCTTTCTAAGTGCGGATTGATCATCATACCCTGTGTTCTCTTTCTTGTTTATCTTCTCTAGGTGGGTCAATTTCAGTATATTTATCCTATCTTATAGGTCTATATAAGTTACTATAGACCATGAGTGTCTTTCTGCTTTTGGGATACCTCACTCAGGATGATCATTTCTAGGTTCCACCATTCACCTGCAAAGTTCATGATTTCCTCATTTTTAATTGCTGAGTAGTATTCCATTGTGTAAAAGTACCACAATTTCTGCATCCATTCCCCAACTGAGGGACATCTGGGTTGTTTCCAGGTTCTGGATATTACGAATAAGGTTGTTAAAAACATAGTTGAGTAAATCTCCTCGTTGTGTACTCAAGCCTCTTTTAGATATATACCTAGGAGTGGTAAAGCTAGATTGTGAGGAAGCACTATTCCTAATTGTCTGAAAAAGTGTCAGATTGATTTCAAAAGTGTTTGTACAAGTTTTCATTCCCACCAGCAATGGAGGAGGGTTCCCCTTTCTCCACAACCTCTCCAGCATGTGTTGTCACTTGAGTTTTTTGATCTTAGCCATTCTGGTGGGTGTCAGGTGAAATCTCAGGGTCGATTTGATTTGCATCTCTCTGATGGCTAAAGATGTTGAGCATTTCTTTAAGTGTTTCTCTGCCATTCTATATTCTTCTACTGAGAATTCTCTGTTTAGCTCTGTACCCCATGTTGTAATCGGATTGTGTGATTTGCTGCTTTTCAGCTTATTTAGTTCTTTGTATATACTGGATATTAGTCCTCTGTCAGATGTAGGGTTGGTGAAGATCCTTTCCCAGTCTGTAGGCTGCCATGTTGTTTTGATGACTGTGTCCTTTGCTTTACAGAAGCTTTTCAGCTTCTTGAGATCCCATTTATCGATTTTTGCTCTTAGAGCCTGTGCTGTTGGTGTTCTGTTCAGGAAGTTGTCTCCTGTGCCAATGAGTTCCAATGTCTTCCCCACTTTTTCTTTTAACCAATTTAGTGTATCTGGTTTTATGTTGATATCTTTGATCTACCTGGACTTTAGTTTTGTGCAGGGTGATAAATATGTATCTATTTTCATTTTTCTGCATGTAAACATTCAGTTGGACCAGCACGATTTGTTGAAGATGCTTTCTTTTTCCCACTGAATGGTTTTAGCTTCTATGTCAAAAATCAATATCCATAGGTATATGGGTTTAATTTTGGGTCTTCTATTCAGTTCCCCACTATTCTATTTCTATGCCAATACCATGCTGTTTTTATTGCTCTGTAGTAAAGCTTGAGATCAGGGATGGAGATGCCTCCAGATGATCTGTTGTTGTACAGATCGTTTTGGAAATTCTGGGTTTATTGTTTCTCCATATGAATTTGATAATTTTTCTCTCAAGATCTATGAAGAATTGTGTTGGTATTTTGATGGGAATTGCACTGAATCTGTGGATTGCTTTTGGCCAAATAGCCATTTTCACTATGTTAATCCTACTGATCCATGAGCACGTGAGATCTTTCCATCTTCTGATATCTTCTTCCAATCCTTTCTTCAGAGACTTGAAGTTTTTCTCATACAGGTCTTTCACTTGCTTGGTTGGAGTCATTCTACTCTCAAATTTTATGTTTTGTTTTATCAGGGTCCTCCCAAGTTATAGTGAAGATTTATAAATTATTCTAAGTACATTTCTTTTAGTCCTAATATTTCTATTCTTCATCCCGGCTTCTTTGGAAATAATGCAACTCATGACTCTGCTGTTAGCAAGATGCAGCTACAGAATTAAACAGAATGAAACCCACAGATTGTCCTTCATATATTTTTTAGTGAAATATTCTAAATATTATAGTTCTTGGAAAATGACGCCTATATCAGTTACATGTTGCTGTGACAAAAATACCCAACAAAAGAAACTTATGGGAGGAAAATTTTATTTGGCTCACAGTTTGAGAATGCAGTCATGATGATGGGGAGCCATGCTGGTACGATCACAGAGTGACAGGTCGAATTGCACCTAGGGACAAAAAGCAGAAAGAGATGAATACTTCTTGTTTTCATCCATTTTAGGGCTGCACCCTAAGAAATGGGGCCGTCCCCACTTTTTCTTTTCTGATTGTTAAACTTTTCTGGAAACGACCTAGTAGATGTGAACAGTGTTTGTGTCCAAACATCTAGACATCCCATCAAGAAAACAATGAACATTAGTCAATACAGGATCTGAGAAGTGGCAGCAATTTTGAGCTCAATATTTTTGAGTCCCAATTCTTCCAACAAATGTCCAGCTTTTCAGTTCACTTGAATTTTCTCTTAGAGAAACCACCTAAATTATAGCTTTCAAAATCTCATTTTCACTGGGGGAATGCAGACAAGCATGAAGCATCAATCAGGACTTGTATTTTGTTGTTGTTGTTTTTGGTTTCTGCCCACATCATCAAAAACTTGCCTTATATGTAATGGCAGAAAGAAAATTCAATTTATTATATAGATTTCACTTGCGAGTAAGATCATAGAAAATCTGATTTTTTGTTTCATCGGAATTATCACAATAGTCCCTAAACACAGCATTGTTATTACAGATTAAAGGATTTACTTGTTTTATGGCTGAGTAATGATCCATCATGTACACATAATCTAATTTCTTGTTCTATTCCTCTTCCTATGAACTCTTGGGTGATTCCATATATTGTTTATTTTGGTATACAAGTACATGTATGCCTTAAATATACTAATTTAATTTCATAGAATTGATGGATCATATTGGATTGGAAACTATGTGCCTTAGATTGGGTTTAAGGTTCTTTTTCTTCTCATTCTCAATAATATTTTTAACCTTTCATTATGTTGATTAGAGTCAATCTGACAGGCAATCAATGATATGCCATTGTGTTTTAATTTGTATTTTGTGGTAATTAGCGATGATGAACAGTTTTGCATTGATCCATCAACCATTAAACTATCTTCTTTTGAAAACTGTTCAATTCTTTCTCCCCTCACTAAATTGCTGTTTTGGTAGCGTTTTAAACTACATTGTAACACCTTTCGAGGAATCAGAGGACAAGTTTCATCTTTTCCTCTTTTGACGTGAAACCAGCTATGCATTTTTTACTCTATTAAAAGAAATGTATAGAAAATGTTAATTTCAGATGTTCCTTCTGAGAGTACGCTTTTCTTATAATAATGAAAAATTATTTCATTTGCAATTGCCTTCTAAATATCGATCGACTGGATTAGATAGTCTCCGTTACTTCATATGAACAGGAATCTCGTAGGTAAAGTATAATTGTCTGAATTTTAGAACTCAAAGTACACTTTTAGAGATTAGATAATACACCACAGTTCTAGAGCTAGAAAACAGGTTTTCTTTTTCTTCTGTGCCCACCAGAGAAAAGGTGTTTATTGTCTACCAGGTTTTTTTTTTTTTATTTTTTTTTCACATATGGTTTTCAAGTCTTTTTTAAATTAATTATTTTTTATTAATTACAATTTATTCACTTTATATTCCAGATGCTTCCCCTTCCTCATCCCTTCTCAATCCCATCCTCAGTCCCTCTTCTCCTTCCATGATCCTCCCCAAGTCCACTGATAGGGACTTCCATCTACCCCAGCTTATCAGGTCTCCTCAGGACTGCCTGCATTATCTTCCTCTGTGGACTGGCAAGTTGGCTCCTCCCTCAGGGGGAGGTGGTCAAAGAGCCAGCCACTGTGTTCATGTCAAAGACAGCCTCTGTTCCCCTTAAGAGGACATCCACTTAGAGACTGAGTTGCCTTGGGTTCTAGGTTATCTCCATGCCTGGTCCTTGGTTGGAGTATCAGTCTCAGAAAAGACCTCTGGGTCCAAATCTTTTGGTTCTGTTGCTCTCCTTGTGGAGTTCCTGTCCTCTCCAAGTCTTTCATCTCCCCCTTCTTTCATAAGATTCCCTGCACTCTGTTTAAAGTTTGGCTATGAGTCTCAGCATCTGCTTTGATACCCTGCTGGATAGTCTTTCAGAGGTCCTCTGTGGTAAGCTCCTGTCTTGTTCCCTGTTTTCTCTGTCTTCTGATGTCCACCACATTTGCCTTTCTGAATGAGGATTGATATCTCACCCAGGGTCCTCTTTCTTGCTTACTTTCTTTAGATGTACAGATTTTAGTATATTTATCTTATATGTCAAATATCCACTTATAATTGAGTATATATCCTGTGTGTCTTTCTGCTTCTGGAATACCTCACTCAGGATGATCTTTTCTAGTTTCCACCATTCACCTGCAAATTTCATGATTTCCTTGTTTTTAATTGCTGAGTAGTATTATGTTGTGTAAATTCAACACAATTTCTATATCCATTCCTCAGTCTATGGACATCTGGGTTGTTTCCAGATTTCTGAAGAGAACACCACAGCAAAGGCTCTAAGATCACTAAATGGGACTTCATGAAACTGAAAAACGTCTGTAAATGGAAGGACACTGTCCTCAGAACAAAACAACAGCATACAGACTGGGAAAGGATCTTCACCAACCCTATATCTGACAGAAGGCTAATATCCAGACTATATAAACAACTCAAGAAGTTAAAAAGCAACAAATTAAGTAATCCAATTAAAAAACGGGGCACAGAGGCAATTCTCAATAGAGAAATGTAGAATGGTAGAGAAACACTTAAAGATATGTTCAACCTCCTTAGTCATCAGAGAGATGCAAATCAAAACAACGACCCTGAGATTTCACCTTTTACCCATCAGAATGACTAAGATAAAAAACTTAAGTCCCAGCACATGTTGGAGAGGATGTGAAGAATGGGGAGCCCTCCTCTATTGCTGGTGGGAATGTAAACTTGTACAACCACTTTGGAAACCAATCTGGCACTTTCTCCGACAATTAGGAACTGTGCTACCTCCAGTCCAGCTATACCACTCCTAGGCATATATCTGAAATATGCTCCACTATACAACAAGGACATTTGCTCAACCATGTTCATAGCAGCTTTATTCATAATCATCAGCTTTTATTTTATTTTATTTTTTTATCAGTTACATTTTATTAACTCTGTATCCCAGCCGTGTCCCGCTCCCTCATTCCCTCCCAGTCCCTCCCTCCCTCATCTCCACCATGCCCCTTTCTAAGTCCACTGATAGGGGAGGACCTCCTCCCCATTCATCTGATCCTGTTTTATCAGGTATCTTCAGGACTGGCTGCAAAGCCCTCCTCTGTGGCCTAACAGGACTGCTCCTCCCTTGGGGGTGGGGAGGCCAAAGAGCCAGTCATTGAGTTCCTGTTAGAAATAGTCCTTGTTCCCCTCACTTTGGGAAACCAATTGGTTACTGAGCTACCACAGGCTACATCTGAGCGGGGGTTCTAGGTTATATCCATACATGGTCCTTGGTTGAATGTCAGTCTCAGAAAAGACCCTGTGCCCAGATATATTTGGTCCTTGTGGAGCTCCTATCCTTTCCCCATCAGACTAACTCCCCTTCTTTCTTATGATTCCCTGTACTCTGCCAAAGGTTTGGTCATGAGTCTTTGCTTTGACGACATCATCAGCTTTTATTTTAAATAATCACTTTTTTACTAAGACAATGAAGTTCAGGCTATACAGGACAGTGCTTTCAGGGTATAGTGTATTAGAAAGTGCATCAGAGGAAGGGTTTCATGATACAAAGGAAACATGATGTAGAGGTTTTCCTTGAAGTTTTTTATTTTGTTTGTTTGTTTGTTTGTTTTAGACAGGCTTTCTCTGTATAGCTTTGGCTATCCTGGAGCTCACTTTGTAGATCTGGCTGGCCTTGAACTCATGGAGATCCTCCTGCCTCTGTCTTCTGAGCACCGCTGTCTTCTGAGATTAAAGGCATGCACCATCACTGCCCAGCCACAGAGTCTTTTTTAATATGTTGCAGTCTTAGAGATTTCTTCAGTTTCATTTCTTATAGTTCTAGAATCTAGAACATGCATGACTAAGTTACTGGTATGTTATTTACAGTTTACATCTACAGATACCCTGTTCCTTTCCTTCCAGGCTGACTTCTTGTTGCATGTGTTGGAGGGCTCTAATATGATGTTCCTATATGATATCAGAGCAAAAATATACAAAATGTATTCTGCCTCACAATTTACTTCTCTCCTAATAGTCCCATCTATTTAAAAAGTATCCCTTTTATTTTTTAGATAATAATATATTTTTTTCTTCCCTTTCCTTTCTTCAAGCTGCCCTAGCCTTACATACCTCTCTCTGCTTTATTTAACATTCATGGGGTAATTATTTTTTATTGAATGTAAAAACAAATATTTATTTTCTTGAAAATAAATTCTTATCTCACACAATACACCCTGACCAGAGTTTTTCCTCCTTCAGCTCCTCTCAGATCCACCCTATTTTCCCTCTCACTCAGGTATACTCCATTTTCACTTTCTCTTCAGAAAAGAACAGGCCTCCAAGTGATAACAGTCAAAGAGGAAAATAGAAGATACAAATATGACAAGGCAAAAGGCCTCATACTGAGGCTGAATGAGACACGCCAATAGGAGGAAAAGAGTCCCAAGATCAGGCAAAGACTCATTCAAGACACACTTGCTCGCATTTTTGAGTTTTACAAGAACACCAAGCTAGCAGCCATAATACACTTTTGAAAATTTTTATTAGTTGTTGTCACATGCATTCAAGCCATAGAAGAAACCAAAGCATACTTATTTAATCTTAATCCAACTTGTGGGTAAATATAGTGCAAAATTTGCAAAGCAAATTCTGAAGAACTTTGTTCCCACAGGTAGATGTTAGTAAAATCAGTGTGATTACTGTGATAAAGAGCAGGAACTTCAAATAGCATTGAAATGAGTGTTTGTTTATTTAGACTTTCACCAAAATTTTACTGAATGTGCCGAATTTAGCTAAGCATATCATACCAACAATACAGTATACCCAATAAAAAAGAATCCTGCCTTTATAAATGTATTTTTATAAATAGAGATAAGCATGAAAATGAATATTTCCATAAGTAGAGCATGATTTTCACTGGCCATTTTCAAGGCATCACCCTAATGCCACTAAAGACTTAATGGAAAAAGTAGTGGTGCATAGGCATTTGAGAGTCAAATGAAATCTGGCATGGGCCCAGGCATAATCTTACAGGAATGTCAAGACAGGACAGTGGGTTCTAGGTTTAAAAAAAAAATGGTTTTACTAGGGACAAGATAAAGTAATTCCCTGCACTGTGTCTTATCCAGAGACACAAGAACAAAGCTCATTGGAAGCTGTTTTTCCAAGGGCAAATCAAATTTCAGTTATTTAAATTTTTTTCCTCAAATTTGCACAGCATTATGTATGAAATTACCTCCCTCGATCCCCAAATAAAGTTTTGATTCTTTCAAATGGAAAGTAGCTCCAGGAGCTTTTCATATGCAACCTGAGAACATTTAGAACCTGCACTTGAATTTATATTTTTCTAAATAGGGGAGGAAATTGGTAATAATAAAAGCATAAAAGGCATTTTATGATTATGCCTGAGCTAAAAAAAAAAAAAAAAGTTTGGTTTAGGGAGTAGAATCAAAAAAATCAAAGTGAAGCATCAGCAATGCTGATCCTTTTACTTTTTATTGTCCATGGTGAATCAATTAAACATCACCAAAGCAACTTCTGTGAATACAACATAGAAGTAGTTTTCATTAGCTGCTTTTCTCTTCGTCCCCACAACAACATTGTGAGGGAAAACTGTATGACTATGGCATACGTTTTCAATATATCCCATCCAGGATGACTCACTTAATTCTATAATTACTTTTCTCCAGTACTGAGTCTAATTGCTCAAGTATGTTTCAGCCTTAACACTGGCAATTCCCCGAGAGCATACAGAAGCCTCAACTCAGTCAAATACTGAATCGCTAAAGAAAGACTCATTATAATAGATAGCATTTTGGTTGCTTCTTATGCGGCTGTGCGTCTGAAAATGACTACTTTGTTGTTTCTGGGCTTCAGTGTGTTTATTTTTCAGCTCATTTAAACGTAGGGAAAAAGATTTCTTAAAGACTTTTTTTCCAGAAAGATAGTTAAAATGTGTCAGGGAGAAGAGCTGACTAAACGGTTCAGAGCCTATGAGGGTCTGAGCTAATCCACAGCACCCATGTAAAACTCCTGCACTGGGACAGTTGATCATAATCTAATCATTGGGAAAAAAAATAAAATAAATAAAATAAAATAAAATAAAATAAAATAAAATAAAATAAAATAAAATAAAATAAAATAAAATAAAATAAAAGGCAAGCCAATCCTAAGAGCACAATGGCTGGCCAGCATTTCAAAAATGATGAATTTGAGGTTCAGGGAGAGATTGTGTCTCACTGGAATTGGCGGAAAGTACCAGTGGAAGGCACAGAAGTGGTCCTCTGGCTTCTGTATTTATGCGCTTATGTGCACATATGCACACACATGAATATGCCACAGATATGAACCACACACAAAACTCAAGGTGATGATGATGATAACAGTGATAATGATGTCACAAAATTGGAACTAAGGAACACAAAAAGCCCTTGGTAATGTTTTTTATAATCATACATACATATATACATATATATATGAACATATTTATATATATAGTCACACTGAGCTAGTAAACATGCATTAACTTTTATTTTCTATTTTTTTACCTTCTTTATTCAAGTAGAATTAGTTGCTCCACTGTGTCACTTAAGATGTCAAACTAGAGAACACAGTGGAAAGAGATGCATCAGATGCTAAACCAGAAAAACTTCTTGAGGGGTTTGATAACTGAGATTTATCAATGTGTTATGAATCAGTAGTATTCAAGAGAAGAAGTAGGAGAAACCGTTCAAGGAAGGGAGAGATGAACAAATCCTTTATATGTGGGCATCAACAAATGTGAGTGTGTTAGTCAGGATTCTCCATTAAGATAGAACAGATACAGCTGGCTAAATAAACGACACGGGATTCAGTAGAATTCACCCAAGGGCATGGGAAGACTGATTTCCCTGATAAGCTGTTTGCAAGTTGGAGAACCAAGGGTGCTGAAACATGGCTCAGCCCAGGTTTGAAGGACTCGGTGCCGTGGAAGTTGAGGTGGGGAGAGACTGTCAGACGTAGGAAAAGCCCTGATGATTTAGTCAACAAGTATGCAATTGTGTTAGTTCTTAGGCCCAAAGGAAATGCAGTGTCAACATTAAAGACAGGAAAGGAATACTATCGCAGGTGCTGAGCAGGAAGTGTGTTCATGTTTCCTCTGCTGTTTAATTCCCCCTGGAATCTTAACCTATTGGGGGGTGCCCAGTCACAGTGAAAGTAGTTCTTACTTTGTGCAGTGTAACAAATTATACCTCCCTTGTAAATACACTATCAGAATCATTAGAAACAATTTTCACCAGCTTCCTTTCTAGCTATCCCTTAATCTAGCAAACGTTAAGCCTAAAACCAATCACACAAGCAAGTAATAGATGGTGAGTTAGAATGTAGAAAGACTCAAGGACCTTCAAATACTATGGCATGAAGACTCATCTCTGCTGCCCTACTATACTTCTGGAAGACCTGGTCTCATCTCTTCTCTCCAGGAGCTGTGTGGATTTTCAAATTTGAAAAACCATCTGTTTTCAGCCAAGACAACAGAGTAGGTTATGTCACACAAATTTATATTCATGTGTAGCATCTTTCCTATCCTTGAGCACACCCTTCTTATCTTGAAGGAACACGTGTCCATTTATTTAGCTACTTCAGTGCTCAAGCTGCATATGTCTTTCTCTCCAGTGCATCCCTGTTAGTAAGTACTCTTCCTTAGAAACTGAGTAAAGGTTAACACAGGTTGAATGAGTGAAACTCACAGACTATACTCTTCAACCTCCCGAATTGCTGTGATCATGTGCTTACACCACTACACTCAGTTTAAAGATATTTTTATTTAACTCAAATCCTTGTCAAAACCTTCTTATCCTCCACTTAATGTCAAATTCTCCACTTTTACTTTTTTTTTTCTGAAAATGTAGTATACAGAAGGAAGCCTGTCCTCTCAGTGAACATCATTTATTGTGGAAAATCAAGGACTGATTCATGAGTATTTATTGTAAAAGTTTTCTGAGCACACTCCCACATAGCAAGACGGGAAATTGGATCTTAGGTTGTAGATATTTTTGCACTCAAATTCCTATTTCAACATCTATATTTGCTTGAGGAATCTTTAAAACAAGCCAACAAATTGTAACTAAATCTATCAATAAGTGTTTTTTCTTTTCTTTAACACATTATGGTGATTCATATTTTAAAACATGACCTTTTGGTATTGATTACCTTCTGAATATACTTAATTTTCAAATGGCTTCTATTGAAGATAATTTTTAACTTTAAAGTAGAATGTGTGGGAGATTCTTCTTGTGTGAAAAGACAAATATCAATAAGTATATTATTTAATTAAATACATAGCATTTACATTAAAATACAGTAGGGTTATGCCTTGGAAAAATGTATGACTCAGAGAATATTATGCTTTTTACATTTTATATTCCAATCCTTATGATGTCAGTGACAAATGTGGGACTCACTCCTCATGTGGTTCCCTCTGTCTGAATCTGAAATGAAAACATTTCCTTTCTAACCTCCATGACAGTGAAAATCCACAGGAGCATCACACAAAGGTAATGACAACCATGCGGCCACAACACAGGAGCGGTCTTGGAGACAAAGACGATTTCAGTGTTTCTGTTTTGGCAGTATTTGTGTTTCACATAATCAGCTACATACAAAATATTTATCACTGTGTGCTGTGTAAGATGACTCTGTCAGTGGACGTGATAGGCAATAAATGAAGCATTATCTCCTCATTCTCCTTTCAAAGGAATTATTTGCTGAGTGAATGAGGTGGACAAGTAGAGAGATCGTTTCTATACAAGGATTATCTGTAAAGTGCATTGCTTTTTCCAGATGTGTTCCAGCAGTCTATCCCTTGTTCCAGACATGTTTGAGCAACAAAAGATACACAGAGAAAATACAGAAATGAGGAATATATGCCTTTATATGGATTTGACTTTTTTTAAAATTTAGTTTTGTTTTAAATTATTATACAAAGTATTATATACTATTGTGGGATTTCCAAAAAAAATGTTTTTGTAGAATCTCTTATTCGCTGATAATCCATGTTTTATTGGTATGACTTATGAAGAGAAAGAACCAAATTTCATAGAAATAAAATGCATCATGAAAATTTGGTACAGGTTGTTAGACATAAGCTTCTGCAGATAGGTTTAAAAAAAAGATGATGTATCCTACTTATAATCTCAGCACTCAAGATGGAAAAATACATAGGTTCTTAAACCTGAAGTCTATGGCTCTTTGGCCCTAGAACTCAGCCCAGGAAAATGAGAAATATTTGAAAAAGAAAGATGATGATTGTATTATAGGAGAGCTCAATAAAGGTTGTATGAGAATACGGTGTCTGGGTATTTTTTAAATGTACTAATTTCTCTAGTCTATTAAGATAAAGTACTGTGTACACTTTTACCAAAGTTATATGGTACAAGTAGCTCATTATACTGTCAGACATCCAGATGGTTAGCAGATATTCATCTCATGAATGCCAGATTTGGTGATATCTGATGTTGCCAGAAATATTTCTTATGTTTGCCAATGGAATATCCTCCCAAACCAGGCCAAACTGGTGCATTGATCCAGTTTGGATCTATTTTTCTTCAATTTTCTTTGTGGCAGTTTACTAGGTACTATTAACTTCTGGTCCTGATCTGCAGCACATGGATTTCCAGCTGAGCTGAGACTTAATTTACATGTTAGGTGAGCTCATGATCTCTTCCACATTGGACTCTTTCTTTGGCTTGAGACCCTAAACCGTGCTTATGAAGGTACCTTACACATTACTACAGGAATTACTGCGTTACCTGTGATTCTAACCACTTTTTCTCTTGAGATTTCAGAACTAGAAGAGAGCAGCATAGTAGTTTTGTGTTAATGTTAATTGTCTCCCAGATGTTCATTTATAAGAAACCTGGAAACCCATATGATGAAAGAACCATTGAGAGAAGTGTCTCCTGGGAAGCCTTTAGGTCATTATTGGCACAGCCGTGGAATGAGGGTGGTGACCTCTTATAGCGGATTCTCATGAAAGCATTGCGGAGTAAAAGCTGGGTCATCACTAATTCTGTCTCCTTCTCCCTATCAGAAACAGTATTTCTTGCTTCTGTATACAACCCTACTCTAATGCCTCATCTGGTATGAAGTCTTCACCAGAGACAATTTTCTACTTCATTGTAATCTAATATTTGGACAAAGATATTTGTGAGCTGGCTCAGCAGATAAAAGGACCTGATATGCAAGCTTAAGGTTTTGAGTTCAACCTCTACGTCATGGTGAAAGTACAGAATATACTCACTAGAGTGTCCTATGATCTCCACATGAGTTTGTAGTGCAGGCACACCCACAGTCTTACACATACATCAGACACATGCACACACAGACACAATATAATAATAATTTTATTTGTTGATTATAATTTATTCGCATTGTATCCCCGCTGCAGCCCCCTCTCTTATCTCCTCCCAGGCCCACCCATGTTCCCTCTTCTTCCCTTATACCCCTTTCCTAGTCCACTGATAGGGGAGGATCACCTCCCCTTCCATCTGATCCTAGCTTATCAGGTCTCATCAAGGCTGGATGCATTATCTTCCTCTGTGGCCTTGCAAGGCTACACCCCACAGGACATAGTGATCAAAGAGCCAACCACTAAGTTCATGTCAGAGACAGCCCCTGCCCCCCTTACTAGGAAACCCATTTGGAAACTGAGCTGCCTGTGGCCTTCTTCTGAGCAAGGGATCTAGGTCCTCTCCATGCATAGTACTTTGTTGGAGTGTCAGTGCAAAACCTGCACTCCGGGTGCAGGGTCCATACCGCTCCCTTCCCCACAGTGACTCACAGACCGCGGTTCTAAGCAAAAGCAAGAGGCAGTTTATTCCAATCGCGATGGGGGTCGTCCCTTCAAAGCAGGAGACGACCCCGAGCATACAAAGCACAGAGTTTTTATTCCTAAAATATCAGGCCTTTACATTGATTAGTTAGCAGAAAAGATAGCAGTTATGCCGTTGGCAGCTGTAGCAGGGAACTCACAGCTCCAAGGACAGTCCTCCCCTCTTCTCCCATCTCTCGGTTCTGTAGCAGGCCGCTTACAGCTTCAAGGACAGTCCTCCCCTAAATTGCCTGACTTGCTCTTTCTTCTTAGCTGGCCCTTATTCAAGGTCCAGTTGTTTTGCTTTCTAATTTGGGATGGTCCCATTTCTCTTCAGTCTCTGCTAAACCATGCAACAAGGACCTTTTTTTTGACTGTGTTCATAGCATGTTATTCCTAATAGCCACAATCTAGAAACAATTTAGGTCTCCCTCAACTGAAGAATGGATATAGAAATTGTGGTACATTTACACAATGGAATACAATGGAATACTACTCAGTGAAGAAAAAAAAAAAAAAAGGAAATCATGCAGGCAAATGGTGGGAACTAGAAAAGACCATCCCGAGTGAGGTAACCCAGAAGCAGAAAGACATATATGGTCTATACTCACTTATAGGCAGATATTAGCCTTATAATATAGGATAAACATACTAAAATCTATAGTCCTCCAGAAGCTTAACAACAAAGAGGAGTCTAGGGAAGAGGCTGAAACCTCACACAGAAGGGCAAATAGGACAGACATCGGAAGTAGGAGAAGACAAGGAACAGAACAGGAGCCTTTCTCAGGGGTACTCTGAAAAACTGTACCCACCTGGTATCAACGGAGATACTGAGACTCATATCCAAACTTCATACAGAGTGCAGGGAGATAGAAAGACCTGGAGTTGACAGGAATTCCACAAGGAGACTAACAGAGCCAAATAATGATTTAAATATATATATATATATAAATCTATTAGTCATTGGCATAAAGGTACTGATATAATTCAGTCTTCTTGTCTTGCCTGACCTCAACTCAATCAACCTTCAGTATCTATTATGCAGTAGCTCCCAGGCAAATTTTAATCATTGTTAAAAGGTCATGGTCAGATTTTTTTTATTTGTCTCTGTGTGTTTGTGTGTGTGTCTAAATGGTTCTAACAACTTTAGTCAACAAAGAGATTATACTAGAGAACATCATTAGGAGAAACTAGAGTATCTTATGAGCCCAGCCAACAGTATGGAAAAAGATGCTTCTAAAGACATCTTACATTACTAAAGAGATAATATCTGGGCTGTGACTAAACAATGTGGAATGAGGAATGGATCACTCTAAAGAAAGCCAGAAAAGAAGTATTTAACACTTAAGAGTTTGCGTTTTCCTTTAAGGTAACAGAAAGTTGTAAGAAGAAAGCAAGAACACACACACAACACACATACACACACAGAGAGGGGGGGGAACAGAGACAGACAAGCAGACAGAGAGAGACACAGAGGGAGAAATAGACACAGAAAGAGGGGAGTGTATTTTTACTGTTCTAACAAAGTGCTGCCGCAGCAGAATGCCCATAAAAGGAACCAGGGAGACACTGGTATCAGAAGGAACATATGGGACAGAAGTGCAAAAGCTTACATAAAATTTTCTTTATACAATCAGAATGTATTCATTGCCAGCTCTGCATGAGGTACTATGCTTGCCAACTGGGATGCAAACAAACTTAGAGAGAGCCCATAAAGTGTTTGGTGAGAAGAACCAGCTATCCCTACAAGGGACACCCATGGTACACACAGCTTGTCTAACTCAAGGATAAGACATGTCCTGTGAGGACAGATGGTGGAATGATGTCATAGAGTCTAAGGCCCACTTGACTAATTGCATTGTCCTGTGGCTTCCAAGGAACACTGGCCTTAAGTGCTGCTTAGATGTGGAGTACAAAGCACAACCAGAAAGAGCTCAAGTGTGTCATCCAATTCTGCTCATCTGCTTCACTTCTTTTTACAAATTGATGCTACTCTCAATTTTAGACTCTAAGGAGGTGTCTTCTAAACTTAGACACTCTGTTCCAAGGATTTAGATACATCATGTGTTCAGTCTTCTTTTCCAGCACTTTCCTCACCATGATCAGATTACAGAGAAACCTAAGACCTGAGATGTATTTTATGTAGCAAACATATTTAGAACACTTGGTTTGAAGAATTAGTTCTCAGGGAAACAAATAAATGGCAATCCCTGTTTTCATGTAGATTGTTTTCTACTAAGCAGGGATTAAACAACATGTATTAATTCGTTATGTTTTGTTACTTTAATTATCATAGAAAAATTAGATTAGGGCAGTGGAACAGCAAGTTGAAGCCTTACATTTGAAACAGAACCTCTCATGGAAGTTAACGAGAAAACAAAAACTTGAAAGGAGTGTTGTGGATATAAACATGTTTTCATTTGAGTCCCAGGTGTGGGATGTGGGGCTGAGTCACAGTGGCAGACTATTTGCTTCATGAGGGCTCTGAGAGGAGCTCTTTACCAGCTGCAGATAGTTTAAATCTGAGGAACCTGTGGAGAGAATCAATGCCAGAGCCCAGAAAAGAGTGGAAAAGAACAAGGCTGCTCCTGCTTCCACCTTGCTGCTCCTAGTTTTTGCTGTGAAACAAGAAGTTGCAGCTCTACTGAAAGGATGATTGAACTGGCTCCAAGGAACCCAATGACCCTAAACAGCAGGAAGCCATTAACAAAGAACTGTGGCCCCTCTCCCACTAACTCTTTCTCTCTCCTACCTGGTGTTGGGGTGTTAGAAGGGATTGGGGAAGAGTAGGGAGAAAAAGACATAAAACATGTAAATAAAAGAGGTTTTTTGTTTTGTTTTGTTTTGTTTTGTTTTTGTAAGTACACAAACAAAGCGTCAAAGAGTTATTTCAAATATATGTGGGAGCCTGGTCCAGACTATTAAGGGAGCTCAAAAAGGTACATGCTGTGTGTTCAGCAAAGAGATGAAGCCAAATATCTGGATCTGCATAAGTAGAGGTGGACAGGTATGTTTAGAGATGTGAAAAGATAAAGTTGTTTTGGTAGAACACAGATCTAGCATCCAAGAAACCCTGCACAGATATAGCTCATGGCAGCTCAGTGTCCAAGTAGGTTCCCTAGTAAGGGGAACAGGAGTTTTCTTTGACATGAACTCAGTGGCAGGCTCTTTGATCACCTCCCTGTGAGGTAGGGGCAGCCTTACCAGGCCACAGAAGAACACAATGCCACCAGTCCTGATGAGACCTGATAGACTAGGATCAGATGGAAGGGGAGGAGGATCTCCCTTATCAGTGGACTGGGGAAGGGGAATGGAGAGAGAAGAGGGAGGGAGGGCAGGTTTGGGAGGTGTCCAAGGAGGGGGCTACAGCTTAGATACAGTGAATAAATTGTAGCAGATGTGACCCATGGCAGCTCAGTATCCAAGTGGCTCTCCTAGTAAGGGGAACAGGGACTATTTCTGACATGAACTGAATGGCTGGCTCTTTGAATCCCCCCTCCCCCCCACACACCTAAGGGAGGAGGAGCTAGGCCACAGAGGAGGACTTTGCAGCCAGTCCTAAAGATACCTGATAAAACAGGGTCAGATGAAAGGGGAGGAGGTCCTCCCCTATCAGTGCACTTGGAAAGGGGTAAGGAGAAGATGAGGGAGTGAGGGTGAGATTGGGAAGGAATGAGGGAGCGGGATACAGCTGGGATACAAAGTTAATAAACTGTAACTAATATTAAAAATTAAAATTTAATTAAAAAAATAATAAAAAAGAAATCCTGGGCTCAATCTCCAGTAACCCCTAATTTGAGCATGGTAGTACATGCCTGTAATCCAAGCATTCTTTAGATAGAAACAGGAAACAAATCGTAAGTGCAAGGTCAACCTCAACTACATTGCAAAACCGAGGCCAGCCTGTTACATGAGATCTTATCTGAAACAAAACAAACAGTGAGTGCTGAAGAAGCATGAGTGGCAGGGCTGCTCACTGTCTGACCTACTATCATCTGCAGACATTGGATTTCTCTTTGACTCAGTCTCTCCTCCACATAGTAATCTTCAAAAACAAGGTGTCCTAGTAAAACTCCCTCTCAGCAGTGTTCTAATAGCTGCTGTTCGGGGCAGTCTCTGAAAGAGGGAAATGGATCAGTAAGATTAATTAGGAGGCACTTAAATTATCTAAAGCCACTGTTTTCTTAGACGTCTACGTTTAGTGATCCATAACATTTCAAGTAAATTGGCATTCGTCACTGACATCCAATAAACATCAAACCTGGAATAAATGTTAGAAGGGAGACAGAAAATTACTTACTTCTGAATGGATGGGGCAAAACAATGCCAAGCAAATTAGTCAAATGGTGATAATAATAAAAAAAAAAGTGAAATATATTTTTAAAAAAGGCACTTTCAAGTTGCTTCCATGAATTGAAATTCCTTCCTATTTTGTCTTTTTATAGAATAGTAAAAGTAATGTAACAATCACAGAAACAGGGGATCTGAAAGTTTTAACCAATGTTTGTAATTTAGTAATCCCAAAATCATTTAAAAGATGTTAAAGTCTGTACACTTTAAAATATAAGAAAAATAATTACAAAATTTTTTAAAAATATTATTGATGATGTATGAAACTTAATATATCAACAGTTCAGACTGCAACAGTGAAATACTAGGCAACTAAATAATAGCAAATGTTTTATTTGCCTTACAGTTTTGGACAGTCAAGTACATAGTTAGGTGGTCCATTGGCTTGGAACTACTTTGAAGACATAGAAGTTATGTCTGGATACTTGTGTGTAAGTAAGGAGCTGGAGGCTTGTAACTTTCATTTACTGTTAATAACTCCATTTACAGTAACCTAAGAGAAACATCTCTAGATATGTCGGAATATACTTGCAGAGATGTTCAAATTTAAAGTTTTGCTTTAAATTTGGGCGTTATTATCTCAACGGGAGTGAGTTCACAAAAAAGGGGGGGGTTGTATTAATCTCTCTGTGTTTCCTTTGTGAACACACACACATCAGCTGCTTCAGTTCTGCCTTCCTTGCCATAATGGACTTATGAACCATGAACCAAAATAAACCCTTCCTTCCTGACATTATTTTTAAAAATCAATTAAAATACAATTATAACTTCTCTTTCCTCCTCCCAACCCCTACCATTACCCTCCTCTTTCTGGCCCTCAAATTCTCTACCTCTTTGTGCACATACCACATGGACACACACACACACACACACACACACACACACACATACATACATACATTTAAAGTATATAAATATAGCTTGTTCTGGCCATATAAATGTATTTGTGAGTATATGTTTTCAGGGGTTATTATTTGGTATTAGATTGTCATTTTGGGGCCTTTTCCCAGGAAAGGCTTTTTTCTCCCTCTCTTGAACTCCTTATTTTTCCACAGGTTTGTTTGTTTGTTTGTTTTGTGGAAAGGTGAGACCCTATGAGGTTTTACCTGTTCACGTAAATAGGTCAATTGCTGTCATTCTGGTTCAGGTCTTTAGACAGCCATGCTGATGGAACTCTGTTGATGTAGCTTCTCAGATATGTCTAGTAGACCTGTATTCCACAGCAAACTTCTTGTGCCTCTGGCTTTTAAAAATCTTTCTTATTACTCTGTGATTCCTGAGCTGTATATCCAGGAGTCATGATAGTCACTTGTTTTCTACATACACCTCTGTGAAATTTTTCTATATTGGTCTCTGTCAACTATAAGCTTTATCTTTGATTATGGTTCAGGCCAATATTTTTCTATATAAGGATAAATATTTGAATGTTTTTAGGTTGTTTTTTTTTCTTCTTAGTTTAGTAAGGTGGCGGAATCCCCCAAGATCTTTGGTCTTATGAGCCCCAGGTAGTTGCTAGTTTTATAGTACAAGGCATGATCTCCTTCTTGTTTAGTTGTTCTTAAGTCCAATAAAAAAACATGTGTGACATTATTGCAGCCATAAGTTGCTTTTTTCCCAGATATCTATCACAGCAAAAATAAAAAAATTATGAAGACAGAACTATTCTACTTTGATCCTGAGAACAGAGAAAGTCTGTGATATTTGTGACATTTTCGAAGGTATGACTACAAGGACTTCAGCAGCTCACATTCAATTACATCCTTTAAAATCTATAGCCCCTTGTAGGATTACCACCATAGAGACTGGAAGCACTTTCAAACATTGCCACCCAAGGATCCAAGTCTTTATGTATGGCAAGTTTGGATATAGTCACCCAAACCATACTAGGTATTTAAAAACATGTCAGTATATCTTTTACTCTAACAGTTACTTTTATTTTTAATTGTGTGTAAAGTGTGTGCTGTCAAGAGCAACGGGACATATGAACATGTGACCGCTGCTGCCCATGAAATCCAGAAAATTGCCAGATTACTATGGAGCTGGAGTCCTAGTGTGTATAGTCCTCATGTGTCAACTAACCTTAGGTGCTGAGAGGTAAACCCCAGTACTTTGCAAGAACATTATGTACTCCTAAGTGCAGAACACTCTTCCCAGCTCCAGTAAACATTTTTCTACCAAAATTGCTTATAGAAACTTTGACTACAGGAACATTGGTCATGCTAGAACAAAGGGCGGACTATATTTTAAACTTACTCTAGTTTAGATGTCTGAACATCTAATTGCATCCCCTTCATCGAGTATTCAAAATAGTTCATTTCAACTTCAAGTAGTAGTTCTTTAAAATTTACTTGCATGTCAATCCCCTATCTTGTGTAGACACATGTATGGACATACTATTTAAATTAGGTTTGCACAGCATGTAAATTTAAAAATTAGTCTGAGAAAGACCTATGAAAAAGAATATGAAAGGACCAGCTTCTTTAAGACTTTTAAAAGAAATTTCCCCCTTGGTACCACAAGCATACACTGTGCTGATAACAGTTATGTGTTGAAACTTTCAAACTTCAACAATAGAAAACAAACTTTGAATCTTCAGTAAGTTGAAAGCTATGAAATCTGTGCAAAGCTGGTTGCTTCACAATAATTAAGGAGACATTTTGCAAAGGCAAGATAAATAAAAACTGGGATAGTGTTCATTGGCGTTCATGTCACTCAGAAGAAAGCAGCAGTCTGTCAGGGTGATGTCAACCCTGAGAAATTCCAAATGAGAAGGGTAATCTTTTCAGAAAGATAAAAAGTAGTGGAAATATTAGCCCCAAATTGAAATGCCCATGAAATGCTGTAACATTAATGAGATGTATATCTCAGAAATATTAGCCCCAAATTGAAATGCCCATGAAATGCTGTAACATTAATGAGATGTATATCTCAGAAGAGCCTGTTTCACCTGAGCGATTCCAAGTGAACAGTCAAAATGGCTTTGGAGAGAAGACCCAGTGCCACTGCTTTGCGGGGCATAACAATCACACTATTTGTTGAGGGATCTACCTAAGTCAGTCATATAACACAGTGGGGATCATACACAATTGAATGTATGGCAGATAAGGAAGTATGAGACAGAAGAGCTGATGCACTTGAAAAGGGAATGTTCTGGGCACTCAGGAGCAGGGGCCACTGAAGATTTCAATTGTGGAGGTAATACTGTGCGCTACACAGTATTTGTCATCAACTCTCTGTTCCACTCAGGCTTTTTCATTAGTGGAGGGAGACCTCAGAGAATGTGCTGTCTTTCAAGAGAGAGTTGAAAAATCGTAACAAAAAACATATATTAAAGGCCTGATAGATGTCAGAGTAGAAAACTTTATTTACTGACTTGTTCTTTGTCTTGTGTTTGTGCAGGCACGTGTGTGGGTGCACACCCCAGTGGTTGTGGAGGTGACAAAGCCACTCTGAGGAGTCAGTTCTCCCACAGCAAGGTCTTTCCTATGACTAGGCACACTGCAGGCTAGCTGGCCTGGGAGCATCCTGGCAATTTTTCCCTACCTCTTATCTCCCCACAGGAACACTGGGTTTACAGAAGAATATGACTGTGTCTAGCTCTTTGTGGCTTCTAGTGACTGAACTCTGGCCATCAGACTTGTGTGACATGTAATTTTAGGACCCCAGTCATCCCACAGGCCAATGGAGCGGCACATTTTAAACAAAGTTCTCTGGAGAAAATGTGACGGTTGTAAAAAACATCCAATACCTGAACGCAAGGTATGGGATTTGAGGCTTGTCAATCTTTTACTTTCAAAATTCCACAGTGAATTTCTAAACTATCACATTTGGGGATGGGAGGCAAAATAGGAATTAGTTCCCAACTTGCCTTCTTAGTACTTTCTGGAACACTGATTGAAACAACCTTACAATTCCTTATCAGATCATGACTATTGTTCAAAATGCTGAAAATGAAAATGTTCAAGCTGCTTTGGAGGCAACAGTGCTCTTTCCTGTTGAGGTACTGTGATAGCAATGGCAAACACAGACAAGCATCTTAGTCCACTCACTTCTTACCCTGACACGTGATACAGTGTTAAAAATGTAGATTAATCCAGCCTTGACTGAGATTATGTTGACAATAGATGCTCACAGATTTAAATTGTTACTATTGTTTATATAAGCAAAATTACCTCTTTGAATTCAAATTATGAAAATCTGGTGGCTAGAATATAATAAACAAATGAAATGTACTGGGGTTACCCGGAATTAAAAAATTCAACACAGAATTTAAGTCAATCTTCTCCAAGTAATCTTGGGAGCTTTTAAATCCTTTTCCCTAAAGATTCTGTTATAGAGTCTGGGAGAGGGCTCATGACTGTATTTCTAAGCAGCCCTCTAGGTGATTTTTATGATCCAACTAATTGGAGGATCACTTTATTTAGTAAATGATGTTAAGAAATAAAATGCTATAGACCAGTCAAAGCAATGAGGAAAATATTTATTTTGTTACATTAGGCTATGAGATTATAAACTAACAGTCTGGTATTCTTTTTTTTTTTTTTAAGGTTTAAAATACACAACTGTACTGATTCCTTTAAACAGTTATATACAAACTAAAGATGAAGAAAAGAACAAAAGCAAAGCACTGTTAGGCCAAAGAGTTGGGCTGGTTGTCCTACTGGAGGGAAGGTGTTCACCTATAGTCTCATTAAAGGCAGAGTAATGAGATGGGGCTCAGAGATGAGGATACTTATCTTCCCCTGGAGTGTGCCCAGGTAGGCCTGATCTGGATCTTGCATTTATGTCTGTGTGTGCTCCTGGAAGGACTGTGCTGAGTCTACCTGTAAAGGCTCTTCCAGAATCAGGTGGAGAGAGTGGTTCAACTCCATCACAATAATAGAGCGCATCATGGTTTCCAATAAATTGTTCCCCATTAGAGAACATTTTTACTTGCAAGTGAACTGTACTTCTGTCTAGAAGCATCAAAAAATACATTCACTCAGCCTTTTGCTACCTAGACCCAGCTTCTTCTTCATTGTTCTGAGTGGAGATAGAGTAGAAAGACCTCATTCAGACCTACAAAAAATGACCCTGGTTAGGCAAGCTCCACACAATTAAGCCAGTGTCAACTGAGCACTGCTTTTCTCCAAAGAGAAACTCACGTATGTTAAAAGGAAAGCCTTAAGGCCTTGATGCTTTTGTCTTCAACTGCTGACTCTTTTGAAAAAATCATATTATGCCAGAGAAAATGAGTGATATCCTTCACAAATGTTTCTATCATACAACAAAATAGTTTGGAAAGTAGTATTTTAAACACCCACATTATCTATGCTTTATACAAATGCTTTAAAGATAAACAGTATTTTCTGAAAGCTTAGTATTGCTTTTCTAATTAATATTCCCTTTAAGTATTCATTTAAAAACCAGTGTGTGTATAAAAGGTTTTTAGGAAGCTTTTCTTGACTTCTGTTTTAACACAACAAAACAGGTGACTTGGGCTTAAAGTACATCTTTGTTCTTTCTTTATCAAAGTTCTTTCAATAAATATCTGTTGTTAATAGCCAAATGTCAGAGAACGTCCCTGGTCCTATCTATTATAGGTGAACCTTCTTGAATACTGAACTACCTTGGGCTACTTCTATGCAAGGGATCTAAGTTATCTCCATGTGTGGTCCTTGTTTGGAGTATCAGTCTCACAAAAGACTGTGCCCAGATTTTTGGTTCCGTTAATCTCTTTGTGGAGCTCCTGTTCCCTCCAGGTCTTTCTAGCTACTACCCCTTCTTTCATAAGATTCCCTGCACTCTGCCCAAAGTTTGGCTATGCATCTCAGCATATGCCTTGATAGCCTGCCGGGTGTAGTATTTCAGAGGCCCTCTATGATAGGCTCCGATGTCCATCTCATTTGCCTTTCTGAATGAAGATTGAGCATCTTTCCCAGGGTCCTCCTTCTTAATTAGCTTCCTTAGGTCTACAGATTTTAGTATGTTTATCCTATATTATATGTCTAATATCCATTTTTAAGTGAGTATACACCATGTGTGTCTCTCTATTTCTTGGATACCTCATTCAGGACAATCTTTTCTAGATCCCATCATTTGGTTGCAAATTTCATGATTTCTTTGTTTTTAATTGTTGAGTGGTATTCCATTGTGTAAATGCACTATAATTTCTGTATCCATTCCTCAACTGAGACACATCTGGATTGTTTCCAGCTTCTGGCTATTACTAATAAAGCTGCTACGAACATGGTTGAGCAAATGTCCTTGTTGTATACTTGAGCCTCTTTTGGATATATGCCTGGGAGTGGTAATAGGACCAGGGAACATCTCTGACATGAACTCAGTGGCTGGCTCTTTGATCACCTCCACTTGAGGAGGGGGCAGCCTTACCAGTCCACAGAGGAAGACAAAGAAGCCAGTTCTGACGAGACCTGACTATAGTCAGATGGAAGGGGAGGAGGACATCCCCTATCATTGGACTGGGGAGGGGCATATGAGAAGAGGGAGGATGCTGAGATTGAGAGGGGATAGGGTGGGGCTATAGCTTGGATACAAAGTGAATAAATTATACCTAAAAAAAACTACTACTACTATTAATAATCATAATAATAACAATTTATAATCAATTTAATGCATTATCAAGGGGCTAAGGAGATAAGATCTTTCTGTGAAAACATCAGGATATAAGTTCAAATCCTTACCATAACACAAATAACTAATAGGCAAACAGACCAACTGAAATGGATATGAAAATGATTGTGTGTAAACCCAGAATTAATAGGCATAGAAAGGTTGACTCCAACTCAGAGTCTAGCCATCTTAGACTATACAGGGAGATTTACATTCAAAGAAAGACAGGTGTTTCTTATATAAAACCAAGATGCCTGCCTTTCAGTTGTATGGTTATATGATTTTTCACTTAATTAGATTTTTTATATGCTTGGATTTAGCCCTAAATTATCTTATTATTTGATTCCTACCTGTAGTCTTTATTTTGAATTCTCGTGATTTTCATAGTAAAATTTGAAAATTATTCCTTGCATTGAAGTATACAGACTATTTTGTTTGTGAAGTATCTTTGTGTACTATTTTAGTACTTGTTTTAGGGGTTAAAACCCACAGAATTTACATTTTATATATTTCTTGATCAATATTTCATCATTGCAAATGACACTATTTTATTCTACCGTATTATTTATTTGATTGCTACATCTGTGTATTTTTGCTTTCAATTTTTAAGGAACTCAGGCAATCACATGGTCTAATTATCTTTTCCCTTTCATCATGTATATGCTTTCCTCTCATTTCTGAAGTGGAAACTTCATTCTGGAATCATTATCCAGTTTAAGAACTTTGTCTGGTAGGACTTGGAGAATAGTATTGCATAAATTAAATTCTCCTAGTTACTTTCACACAGCATTTCGTTATTTAAGCTTATTTCTGAAGTACGTATATTTCAGAATAGTGATTTCTCATGCTTTAATTTCACAATGCACTTATGAAAATGCCATGCTGTTTTTATCCACGTCATGCTTCCTGATGGTAAATCTGGCATTCAGATGATTTCTGGCCTGCTGATCATGTCTGTTTATTCTTACTGTTTTTAAGGGAATATCTGATTATCTTTATCTTTAAGCATTTTTGTTATGGCATGGTGGGCATTTTACTTATAA
The DNA here is from genome assembly GCF_030254825.1 of Meriones unguiculatus. Taxonomy (NCBI): domain Eukaryota; kingdom Metazoa; phylum Chordata; class Mammalia; order Rodentia; family Muridae; genus Meriones; species Meriones unguiculatus. Next base: position 100,488,383 of record NC_083355.1, on the reverse strand, counting down.
CATTCAGTAAATATTACAAGTCATGGATAACTTACATTTTTTCTGCATTTTTTTTTCTAAGCAGAAATTTTCTCCTTTTTAGTAAAATGCCATACAGTTGAAAACAAGTCCAATAATGATTTCCACCTTTCCCAGAACACATACAGATAACTGGTAAAAGGATTTCATCAGAGGTAATTTGGTAAATACATTAAGTGAATGTATGTCAGCCCAGAGAAAAGCAAGGATTTATCTTTCACTGAACTCCCGATGGGCTGGAGAAGATATCTGACATTAAACCAGGCAGCGAAGCACTGATGGCTGAAAAGATAGGGAAGCTTAAGTGTGATCCAGGCTCATATAGATGGAGAACATTCCCTTTGGAATAGAGCTTTTCTTGCTATTAAACAATAATTAGTCTTTGCTTAGAACTTCAAAAGAATTCAAGACTGACTACAGAAACTAAACAGACATCACGCTGGCCACTTGGGTTTCAATTTGTAAAGCAAATAGGCCAATTCATCTCCTTTCAGTTATTCCCAGACACAGTAGACCCATTAGCAGTATCACGCTGGTATGGGAAAGAAAGAGAAGTGTGTAAGGATATGCAGAATTTGAAATTCTAACCCAGAATGTAAATGTTCCTGCCTATTTATATGCTGTGGCATAGAAGCAAAATTGTGCATTTTACCTTCTGTTTTCCTTCGTAGTCTGTTTTCCATAGTCATAACATTTATTTTCTTGAAATTACATATTTTTATATTCTAGATCAAGTGTTGATGAGTGTAAATGTTTTATTTTTCACCCTTAACATGGAGTTTATCAATTAATTAATACACACATACATGTGTGTATACACAAATATATGCATTCTTCGAATTCTTTGAACACACAAAGAAAGCACCTGTAACATCTTGAGAATATTAATTTAATAGTTAACAAAGTATACGAAGAATTGGTTATATAATTTGTTTAATAGGGTGAATCAAAAATCATCACAGAATGTATTTTTGTATTTAGGAAATATTTGAAACTATATATAAAAGCAATAAATTAAACCATTTACCAACAATATAATAACTACTGATCAGATAATGAAGCAAAATTAATTATACCAACAGATATACAACTTCAATGCTGTCACTAAAAAGCAGAAATGAGTTATATGTTAAAGTAAGAATGATAAAACAAAACATCCAGACCACAGATGAGGCCTATGCAGCCAGTCCTGATGAGACCTGATAGGCTAAGGTCAGAGGGTGCACCTCCCCTATCAGTGGACTTGTGGAGGGGCATGGGAGGAGATAAGGGAGAGAGGATGGGATTGCAAGGGGATGAGGGAGGGGACTACAGACTGGATACAAAGTGAATAAACTGAAATTAATAAAAAAATAAATTTTTAAAATACTACAGCTCAAAAAATTATGGTAAAAACCTGAAAGATTTTGACCTTTGTTTCTCTTGTTTGTTGATGTACAGTTAGGGAACATCATATTTATACAAATGGATTACATTACATTCATAAGTCTGACAAGTCCTAATTATATGGCATTAAAGAGCTCCATATATTCCATATTCTCTAGTGCTTGTTTTTCTGGATATGAAGTAGCAATAACATTGCTTAGGTCATGAGTCATTGAAATGGTAGTGTATTGAAGAATTTAAAATAATTTCTGGCTCATCGTAAACCTTTTAAAATATTTTCTTCTCCCTATATAAGCAGAAAATAGAAAAAAAAGCTTTTGCTGAGCATACACATGTTTAGAAAGTCTCCATAGGAAGAAATCTGGCTACAGTGACAAGAAACATGGATATGAAATTTAAAAGAAATTTTCAGTGAGGGAACGAGATTAGATGTGTGATGCAGATTTATCTGCATACCCAATGTGTATTTTAATAAGCTAACATGTAGAGATACTTAAAATAAAGACTCCCAGGGAAGGCATGTGAAGAAGTTAAATTATTAAATATTTATGCATATTCAGATACTTTTTAACATTCAATGCCTAACTGATAGGGGAAAATTTCAAGAGCAGTTTGTTGAGTCCTTTGCAATTAATCCTCTCTTGGCATGTGAATCCAGAGTAAGCTTGAGTCAAATCTGGAGCTCCAAAAGTCAGAGGCGGATTGGAGTGTCCAGTGGCCTTTATTACTGGAAGTGTCTAGCCACTGGGCACTCCAGGAAGACAGTGTAAGTGATACATGTGAAAGCTGAGACTTCTTAAACTTTAGTAGCTAAGCACTTACTGCCTAAACCCCTTATATAATCTTAAATAATCTTTTTGTGAAGGGTAGCACATTCTTCCCACTCTCCTTCACCTTGCTGGGATTTTGTAAGGTTTGAAACTTCAGGTCTTGTGTGCACTCCCCCCTATTTTATGCCATCATTAGAGCATCACTCCTATTATTTCTGGAAAATACTGTTTCTTTGGAATCATCCATTGTACATGGCTCTTGAAATCTTTTCATCTTATCTTATGCATAGACCCCTGAGCTTTGATGTGAGGAGTAAGATAAACCCATCCCATTTAGATCTGAGTGTTCCCACACTTCTCACATTCTGAATATTGTCTACATGTTCTATGCATAAATCCCCTCTACTGCAAGAAGAAGCTTCTCTGATGAGGGCTTGATGACACAACTATCCAAGACTGTACCACTATACCACCAGGAGTCTTTTTATAGCTATGCTTCTTTAGTAGAATAGAATACTGTTTTCTGCTAGGGCCCATGATCTACATAGTTGGAGGGGTTTTGCCTTATTTTCATTTTTAAGTATGGGTTCTATCTCATGAAACAGACCTTGCAATAGATATTTTCCTAGATAGAACAAAGTAACTACACTCCAGGACCGGCTCCATGCTCAAGAATAGCTGGCTAACTAACACAAAACAAGCTCCATGGAAGTATGTATGAGGGAACTGGGAGGAGTTGAGGGAGGTGAAAGAATGATATCAAAATATATTGCATCTAATTTTAAAAAATAATTCATAGTAAAGAATAAAAATAATATATTTATATAAGAAGAGGGTTCCCTTTCTATTTGTAGAGGGTTTTCTGGAGGCAGTAGCTCCCAAGGACCATCAATTTATGCAGAACCTGTCAATGTGGATATTCCCAATCCTCTGACTTCTACATGTGCAAATATCCAACACTGAGATAATACGGCTAACTGACTTTTATGTGTAGAATATATACCATGCTATGGATCATATTATTTGTCAATATTTCTCTTTGGGTACATAACAGGAGACTAGAGATTCATATGTAAGATCTGTGAAATATAGTTGACCATCACTGGACCCTCTTAAGTTTGTTTTCCACTCTTGACTGGGTGCTCTTACTTGTCCAAAATATCATTTGACTTAATTTAACTAAAGTCAATTTACTCTCAATAAAGAGTCCAGAATGAAGAAATAAACCTCATATTAGCTGTTTATATGTACAATTATGGTAACAATAAGAGCCTCTCATATTTCTTTGTTCCTACTGGTTACATTCTAGGAAATTTTCATTAATATCTTTCTTTGTGAGAAGTGGCCCAGATATGAAGTAGAAGATAAAATTTAATATACAAGTAAATAAAAGAGATTATACATAATAATTAAGATTCACCATTCATAGGTCTTCATTGTCGTTATTGAATTCAACAATCATCATGGGTAGAGCCAGATACTGTCTATAAATGAAAGAACATAACTCTGCTCCAATGACAAGAGTTGATATCAAGCTGAATGATACTATGCTTTGTCTAACAAATTGAATATGAGCTTTAGAAATAGAACACCTGTTATCTTATGCCATCATTAAAAATTCACTAATTTTTCAGAATCATGTCTCTCGTTTATAACTAATATATTGACACCCTGTGAGTTCATTCTATGCATGAAGTTTAAAAGAAACATAAACACACATTTAAAAAAAAACCTAGATGGGATAGCTCAATCAGGATGATCTTTTCTAGATCCCACCATTTGCCCACAAATTTCATGATTTCCTTGTTTTTAATTGCAGAGTAGTATTCCATTGTGTAAATGTACCACAATTTCTGTATCCATTCCTTAGTTGAGGGACATCTGGGTTTCAGAAAGACTCACATGGTATATACTCACTTATAAGTTTATATTAGATATAATATAGGATAGACATACTAAAATCTGTGCATCTAAAGAAGCCAAGCAAGAAGGAGGACCCTGGGTAAGATGATCAATTGTCACTCAGAAAGGCAAATGGTTAGACATTGGAAAAGGGAGAAAACAGGAAACAGGACAGTAGCCTACCACAAAGGGCCTCTGAAAGACTCTACCCAATAGGGTATCAAAGCAGATGCTGAGAATCATAGCCAAACTTTGGACAGAGTAAAGGGAATCATATAAAGAAGAGGGAGATAGAAACATCTGGAGGAGACAGGAACTCCCCAAGAAGAGCAACAGAACCAAGCAAGCTGGTTCCAGGGGTCTTTTGAGACTGATGCTCCAACCAATGATCATGCATAGAGATAACCTAGAAAACCTGCACAGATGTAGCCCATGGCAGCTCAGTCTCCAATTGGATATCCTAGTAAGCAAGCGGCACAGGGACTGTCTCTTACCATGAATTCTGTGGCTTGCTCTTTGATCACCAACCCCTGAGTGGGGAACAGCCTTGCCAGGCCACAGAGGAAGACAATGCAGCCAGTTCTGAGGAGACCTGATTACCTAGGATCAGATGGAGGGAGAGGAGGACCTCTCATTGGACTTGGAGCAAGGCATGGGAGGAGATGAGGGAAGGAGGGTAAGATTGGGAGGGAATGAGAGAGTTGGCTATAGCTGGGCTACAAAGTGAATAAACTGCAATTAATATAAAAATAAAAAAGTAATTAAAAAACCTAGATATTTTTTATACACAGTTTCATCAAATATAAAAATAGCATCTTATAAATTTTACATGAATTTATAACATGTTTTCACAAGAAAAATACATTTCTACAACACAAAACACTAAAGCATTTATGTAACTTCTTTTTTAGACATGACGTAAAATGGCCCTCACTTAAGTAATAAAATTATTATACTTGATCCCAACCCTCATTCCCCTCCCCACATCCTCTCCCACCCACTTTCCTAACTTTATCTGCTTTCGATGTCCATTCTATTTCCCCTTCTGAGTAGGATACAAACATCTTCCCTTAGGCTCTCCTCGTTACTTAGCTTCTTTGGATCTGTGGATTATAGTAAGGTTATCTTGTAGTATATGGCTAATGTTATATAGATGTGGGGAGAGCAGGTTGGGAGGCAAGAGTGCTGGGAGAGAGAAAGGAAACTAATGTGGAAGGACATCTCGATAACAAGTTGGGGACCAACGGCAGAGTAGGCTCCTGGGAGGATATGAGCATGACTCTAGCTGAGACTCCTACTTTCAGGAGACATAGAGACTGAAGTCACCACCTCCTAGCCTGGAAGGATTTCCAGTAGATGGAGGGGGACATTAAACTACCTACAAAACCTTGACCCAAAATTTATCTTGCCTACAGCATGTGCAGGCATTAATATGGAGCAGAGAATGAAGTAATGGAGAAACAATGACTGAGGCAACATGAGACTCACTCCATTAGGAGAAAGCTAATCTCCCACGCTATTAATGATTCTAAGCTCTTCTTGCAGACAGGAGCCAATCATGACTGTCCCCTGAGAGGTTCTATTCAGCAGCAAATCAAAGCAGAGTCTGGAGACCCACAGCCAAACGTTAAGCAGAACTCAGAGTCTTGTGGAGGAGTCAGGAGAAGGACAGAAGTTCCAGCAGAGAGAAAGAACTCCTCCAGAAGACCAACAGTGTCAACTAACCTGGGTCCATAGGGGCTTACAGATGATGGAGCAGAAACCAAAGAACATGGTTGGACTGGACTTGGGCCTATGACACATATAGCTGATGGGCCGCTTGGTCTTCATGTAGGTCCTCTAGCAAGTGGAGTAGGTGTTGTCCCTAAAACGGACTCTCTTGCCTGCTTTTGGATCATATTCCCTTAGCTAGGCTGTCTTGTCTGGCCTCAGTGGAAAATGATGTGCTTAGTCCTGATTTGACTTGATGTGCAGGTATGTTTGGAAGGGGGAGTGTCTCCCCTTTTCTGAGAAGGGAAGGGAAAAAAGAAAAAAATGGGTGGGAGGGTGAGACCAGAAGGAAAAGAGGGAGGGGACTGTGGTTGGTATATGCAATTAATAAATGGATACATTAAAAAATAAAAAAGAAAAGAAACTACAATCAAGTTGAATAAAGAAGAATGTTAACTTGAACTATGAAAAAAGTATTGCGTATTTATTTTTCCCAGGCTTAAGTACTTATGAGAGATACAAATATTGGCAGGTTGAGTTTTTCAAAATGTTAGCAGAATAACAAATTAGAATTAGCTAGTCTAACATTAATTTTCTTTGAAAAAAATAATTTATATTGAAGGTAAAAAACAGCCGAAACGGATATAACAAACATGACAAAGGTGAAAACTTTTAAAATGTTTCCACATAAAGTTTGGTAAAAGCTTAAACGAACTAAAAGACTATACCATGGGCTGAAGATGGGTCAGATAGTAGAGTGTTTCTCTGGCAAGTATGAGAACCTAAGTGTGAGACCAAGAATCATACCAGGTGTGATAACAAGCACTGTGAAAACAAAGACGACAGATCACGGAGGTTTCCCAGTGGCTAGACAGCCTATGCTACTACATGGTTTAATGAAAGAGAAGCAGACTGTAGCAATGAAGATTAAAGAATGACAACCAAGGTTGTGCTCTAGGCTCTACACATGTACACACAAGTGTGTGTACACATAAACATTAAAATGAAAGGAATTGGATGATATTTTCTTAACTGAAATAATGTTAACTGAGAACAATACAGAAAACAAAATGTGGTATTGAGTTAATTGAATGCTTTTCTGGCAGACAGGGTTTTGTTTGTTTGTTTGTTTGTTTGTTTGTTTTGTAATATCAGATCATCAGCCCTTACTTACTCTAAACAACAGTGACTCCCTTTAACAGTGAGTGTGGTGCCACAGCAAATGAACATACTTCATTATGGCAAATGAATTCCATAATATTAGTCACATTTCCCAGGGACAATTGATCCAAAATGATCCAGCAGACACTGCCACGGGCTTACATTTGAATTCTTCTCTTTAGTGGACTGAGCTGATGGTTTTATTTTGCAAAATTTGTCTGGGGATGTTCCTCCACCTCTTCCCAGGAAATGATCAGAGAGCCTTCATTCACCTCACCTTTTGGATGAGACAGTATTTTCTCAAAACTAGAACCTCACTTATTTTAAAACTTATCCTCAAAAAACATTCAGATTATTTACCAGTATTTTATAAATCTGATCTTGTTTCAATTCCCTGAATTAGCATTCATAATTTTGTTGTCTTTTTAAATTGCAAATTATGATATGAAAACTGTTTAATAACATTTCAATTAAAGAACTATAAATGAGAATAAGTGATCTGCCTTAATACTTTTACGACAATACATATGTCAGTAATATCTAGAAATCCACTTCAGTAAATATAGCCAAAGAGAATGAACTCAGGATTTCAAAGTGATACCAACACAGTCAAAAGTTCAAAACAAAGTCCAAAACAGCTAATATGTAAAATAAGCCTATATGTCTACCAATCTATGAAATAGTAAAGGAAATATGGATTATTTTGCATCAATAAAGAGTGGAATTATATTATTGCAGTAAAATAGATGGAACTGGGTATATTTCCTAACAGAAATAAGACTGACCCAGAAAGACAGGTTCTGCCTATTCTTTCTCACGTGGAACAGTTTGCATAGTCAATCTGATTAACAGGAGGAAGCAAGGCAGGAGGGGTAGAAGAAAGGTGACTGGATTTGATCAGTACATACTACATACATGCATTAAAAACAGCATTCCGCATCAACTAAATAATACATTGTATTCTCTCATTAATGAGCATATGCTGTAAAAACAAAACAAAGCAAAACAAAAAACCAACAACAACTAAGAATGGAGAAAGGCAAGTCCCAGGAGCTATAAATGTTTCTGATTAGAAATGACAATTGTCTTTACAGATTTGAAGAAATTTTAGCATTTTCTCAACTACTAAACTCTATTGCTGGTGTTTACAATGGGGAAAAAATTGAAAGGGTAAATTATTCAATTTCAGTGTGGTACAGATTATGATTTATTTTCTTTTTTTCTTGTGTTTTTTATTTTTATTTTTTAAATATTAGTTACAGTTTATTAACTTTGTATCCCAGCTGTATCCCCCTCCTTCATTCCTTCACAATCTTACCCTCCCTCATCTCCTCCTTGCCCCTTTCCAAGTCCATTGATAGGGAAGGACCTCCTCCCCTTTCATCTGACCCTGGTTTATCAGGTTTCTTCAGGACTGGCTGCAAAGTCCTCCTCTGTAGCCCAGCAAGGCTGCTCCTCCTTCGGGAAGTGGGGGAAGGTCAAAGACCCAGCCATTGAGTTCATGTCAGAAATAGTCCCTGTTCGTCTTATTAGGGTACCCACTTGGATACTGAGCTGCCATGAGCTATATCTGAGCAGGAGTTCTAGGTTATATCCATACATGGTCTTTGGTTGGAGAAACAGTCTCATAAAAGACCCCTGTGCCCTGATATATTTGGTCCTTGTGGAGCTCCTGTTCTCTCCAGGTCATTCTAACCCCCCCTTCTTTCATAAGATTCCCTGCACCCTGCTGAAGGTTTGGTTATGAGTCTCAGTATCTGCTTTGGTACACTGCTACATAGAATCTTTCAGAGGCCTTCTGTTGTAGGCTCCTTTCCTGTTACTTGTTTTCTCCTATGTCCAATGCACCTCCCATTTGTCTTTCTAAGTAAGGATTGATCATCTTACCCCAGGTCCTCTTTCTTGTTTATATTCTTTAGGTGTATAGATTTCAGTATGTTTATCATATCTTATAGGTCTATATAAGTGAGTACATACCATGATTTCTTATGCTGACGTTTTCATATAATATGAAATAGACCTTGTTCATCCTCTGAAACATGTAATTGAAAATGAAAAAGCTGAAAGTAGGACAGCATGGAATACAATTTTCTTTTATTTTCACATGGTCTGGATTTTTGGCCTTTCTTTGAATTTTGATATATTGCAAAGTTCAGGACTTAAATGAAGAGATCTGTTTCAGTCAATTCCACCTCTAGTTATTTACCATTTATATTAAGGTGGTAAGAAAGCATCCAAATTAAAGAATAATAAGAAAAATAACCAAAACAAAACAACAACAAAAGTTCAGACGAAAGGAAGGGTAGTCCTTAGAACTTGCTTTAAAAAAGGTCAATGTGGAGATAGAGTGGTTTGTGCTTGATTAAAACATCAAATGTGTCTACTGAAAAATCTACTGCTTCTATATTTGATATACAAGGTTGGTCATAATTGAAACTATGAGGCTGGGAAGTCATAGGCTCTAGCAGAAAAAACTCACTCCTGATGCTTTCAGGGTCACCATGACTCCTACATAGCTTTGTCTATATCCATAGAAAACTCCTATTCACCACCCTAAAAAGCAAAGCCCTTCTTAGCAGTGAAAGCAAATGCAGACAAATATATGACAGAGGTATTCATAGCTGACATACTCACTCCTTCAGAAATGGTGGCTACAGTTAGTTTCTGGAAGACTTAGACTCATTATCTTTCATTATATACTCGCTGTTGAGCTCACTAGCCTCAAATGGATAATTCCAAAACCCTATCAAGCAAAGACCCTGGTTGAACCTGGTGGGTCAGAAAACAAAGCAAAGGAGCAGATGAGTCTCAGAAAATGAGGGGATAAGAGATAGTAGGAGTTGAGAGTAATATAAACATATTATATTAAACTATGCAACTCTTAAATAACAAAATAAATAATATTTTTTAAAATATATTGCAAATTATTTGGGTTAGATACAAGTACGAGCTGACCATCTTCCTGTATTTCTGAATCAGCCTTTACAGTAGCTTCAACTTGTTTCTCTTAAATTGAAGACTGCTTCAGTCTCATCTGGGGATCCTGTGTAAATATGTGTTGGATAAAGTACTGAATCAGCAGGTCTGTGTGGTACTCAGAAAATTCCTAATTTTTTTTTCTATTTTTGGTCTCTCAAGTTACTGATATGAAAAATTCTAATGTTAAAAACCATGGCATAAAATACATCTTGAAGTAAATTTATTTTTTTTTCCTCAATCAGAATCAAGGGTATGTTAAAACTTTACACTCTGCTTTCAGATATGGATTCCATATGACATAAATGAGGTTATGATCTTGGGCTTTTTATAAGACCCTATAGACATGGCACACTGGAGTTTCTAAAGCCCTGGCTCTGCCTCAAGCAACAGTAACACCTCTGAGTGATGCTTTTTTATTCTTGACTAATTATGAATTAATTAAAAAGTTATCCTTACTCCACTACCCAGTACAGACTCTGGTTATTTGATTTTACAGTTTGATATACTAAGTCAGATTTACTAAGACAAATACTATATTATAAACTGATTTTGCATCAACAGTATTATATTTACATAATAATTACCTATCAGTCACTTAGCTAATAGGTATCTAGACCAAATACTAATAAGGTCATTTAGCATCTATTTGTGAAGAGTGAAAACAAAGCCAGCCACAACACACTTGAGGCATTAGACTAAAGATTTAAGAGGAATAAGTTGATGTGTTGATTTGATTTTCTCATGCTATCTAAAGGCAAGGTGATAAGAAAAACCAGAAGCAAGAATTTAGGCTGACATCTGAATATCCCTGTTCTCCAATGTATTCATTGTTATCAGCTTCTCAGGACAAATGTTTTACTTTCCAGGTTCTTAAACAAGTGGTAGAAGATGCCTGCCTTCATCACTTACCAAGTTTACAAATCACAAATATTTAGCTCCTCAGATAGCTACCTTTTCTACCTTTTAGCTTCCAGGTAAAGTATCATAGAAAATTTAGGCAAAGGATATAACATCAATTTTATCAGCTCTATAAGTGATGAGAGTGGGGATGTGTGACTGATTAAACCATATTGTTTGTTCCTAAAGCAAAGGACTGGGGTCTCACTTTTGAGCTATGGGCATATAATATAGGATAAACATACTAAAATCTGTTCACCTAAGGAAGCTAATCAGGAAGGAGGACTCTGGCTAAGATGCTCAATCGCCATTCAAAAAGGCAAAGAGGATGGATATCAGAGGAGGAAGAAAACAAGGAACAGGACAAGAGCCTACCACAGAGGGCCTCTGAAAGGCTCTACCCTGCAGGGTATCGAGGCAGATGCTGAGACTCATAGCCAAACTTTGGGCAGAGTACAGGGAATCTTATGAAAGAAGTAGGAGATAGTAAGGCCTGGAGAGGACAGGAGCTCCACAAAGACAGCAGCAGATCCAAAAAGTCTGGGCACAGGGGTCTTTTCTGAGACTGATACTCCAGCCAAGGACCACTCATGAAGATGGCCTGGAACCCCTGCACAGAGGTAGCCTATGGAAGTTCAGTGTCCAAGTGGGTTCCACAGTAACAGGGACAGGGACTGTCTCTGACAGAAAAATCTTTGATCACTTCCCACTGAGTGGGAAGCAACCTTGCCAGGCCACAGAAGAAAATGCAGCCACTACTGATGAGACCTGATAGTCTAGGATCAGAGGGAAGGGAAGGAGCACCTCCTTTATCAGTGGACTGGGAAAGGGACACAGGTGGGGAAGAGGGACGGTGGGATTCGGAGGGGAGGAGGGAGAGAGGTACAGGGGGGATACAAAGTAAATACACTGTAATTAATAAAAATAAAAACAATTTAAAAAGTGTTAATGAAACCAAAACATACATATAGACTCTATAACTCAAATGTTATCATTGTTCCCACAAGAAGGTGTGCTAGTAAAGTCCCTTCCTTGCCAGCAGGAAGATTCGATTTTGATCCCCAGAAGCCTTATAATAAGAGCCTGGCAGAGTAGATATTGACTGTGATTTCATTTTGTGAGGCAGAAATAGGCAGACCTCTAGTCCATGCTGGAAAGGCAAACTAGACTACTTGGCAAGTTCTAGGTCAATGAGAAAAACTTGCTGTAGATAGATGGATAGATAGATAGATAGATAGATAGATAGACAGACAGACAAACAGACAGACAGACAGATAGATAGATAGATAATCAATGGTACCTAAATATTGATAACAAGATTTTCCTATGGTTTACGCACACACACACACACACACACACACACACACACACACACACACACACAGAGTGACTGTCTACTGATGGAATTCTAAGCCCTCTTTTCTGAGTGTCAACAAATAAAGTCTAGATTGTGAGATCAAGCCTCCATGTTTATTATCGAGATTATCATCTCTAATATCAAGGATAGTATAACAAAATGCAATTTGCTTGTAATGGTCATTGAAGTCACTGAATTCTTCAGTTTTAGGCTCCCTAAATTAAGAGGAAATGATGCCATCAAGCACATTTTTCTCATGCCCCTCTTCTATCTCTGTAAGCTTTCAATCTTAATTCTTGGAAAGAATATCTCCTATCAAAATATCTTGCTAGGAAGACCCCGTCCTTTGGTAAAAGAGAGCTGCATTTGCGGCTTTGTCCTCCTCACCCCTCAGTCATTTGCAATAAAAAGAGAGTGAATGTGTAGTTGGGTGTACTTTATAGACTGCATATGTCAGGAAAAGGAACACTGCAGTGATAAATTTACTGGTCTCCATCACCTCCTTAACTTTACAGGAACATGAGCACATGACACATAGAATTAACCAGAGAGTGACTGTGTGTTCCAATGCCGAAACACAAACTATCAATAAATAAATAAATAAATAAATAAATAAATAAATAAATAAATGAAATAAAGGCATGTGCACCCTTACAAATTTGGTGCTCTCGTTAATTTGGTACTAAGTGCAATAAAACATATCAACCTCCATTTTTTTTTAATGATGAATTCTAGCTCAGTAATATGTCTGACAAAAATCTTGATAACTCACTCACTTGTTTTCTAAGCACTTTGAAGGATTTAAAAAGTAAAATTTGTTTTGGTCTTAGAAAACCTCAAAACCTGCCCCTATTTAAGTAATTTCTACAGCAAGGACCCATTTCCTAAAGGTTCCATAGCCATCCCAAAGAGTATCACAAGCTGAAGAGCCACTATTCAAACACTTGAGCCTTTGTGGACATACAGTATTCAATTACAACAGCCTCTGAAATCATGCATATCTATGTTTATGCTGTCGATTAAATGCAAATGCTTCCTGGTCAGTTCCAAATGAGTTCACTATTCTTCATTAAAATACCTCTACTTTTCTAAATTTTCTTTTGTGAGACTCAGCCCACATTTGCATATGCAAACCAAAAGGGAAAACACTTTATTTTCCTGTATACATATGCTCTATAAACTCATGATGTATTTCATTATCTACGAAAATGTTTTCCTTCAAGTGGTGGTTCAAGATCCTTTCCCACCATACTTGCTCTCTAGCTGACCATTTAATCTCCACTCACATTACAAACCTATTCCAACATCTCTTTGTAGTGGATGTAGACATGTTTTTATTTTGACCCCAAGTGGGGGATGTGGAAATGTTTTGGGTATAACCCCCTCAAAAAACAACCCCCTGTGAAAAAGTGCAAGCTGGAAGCTGTCTCCTGTGTGTATGTGTGTGTGTGTGTGTCAGGGGAGGGTGGAGGGGGGAGAGGGTGGGGTTGAAGGCATGGTTTTTGTCAGCTGAAAAACATCCTATATGGACTTTGGGAAGGTATAAAATAGCCCCAACCAAAGAGAGCTCCCTTTGCATCTCTTTTCATACCTTGGTTTCTTTGCTTCACATCACTTGGAGATGCTCCCAGAGGAAAATGCTACAGAGCACACTTGGTGGTTCCTGTTGTATTTGCTGGATTCAGCGTGAGAGAACTTAATTCCAATGAGCTAACCAGACTCTCTGACAGGCTTTGGTTTGTGCTTTGCCTGACCAAGCCTCAGTTCATTTTCTCTGTTCCAAGAGAAACCTCAAGGAAAGAGCAGCCAATCAGCATCAGCCCCAATCTCTGGCTTGGGTCAGATATAGTCACTCAATAACCACTTTGGAAAGTCCCTAACTGATTTGAAAGGTCCCCAAGCCCCTGACCAATCCCAAGCCTAGCCATACCTTTAGACTAGTAGCCTGCCAATCAAAATAGAGATTACCTCAACACCCTTTGAATTCTCTTAAGGGGCTTTAAATTGGGCCTGCAAGCCTGTTTCTGGGTCATTGCTATTTTGCTAAGGTGGTGACCCCTTCATGCTGGAATTCTCTACAGAATACACTCTGTTTATTTGTGCATACTACCTGATTCTTGGATCTTTCTTCGGCAATTTGTAGACCCCAACACTGGTTTGCTGTGTAGCTGGACTTCTGGAATAAGCACGACTGAGCCTGGTATTGCATGAATAAAACCTAACACCTCTAACCAGTAGGAAGTAGCTAGAGTGGTCTGCATTGCTTGTCCTTAACAACCTGTTTTTTCTTCTAACTAGTGTCAGCGGTTGGAAGGCCAGTCAAAGTGTTTAAGAACACTAAATTTTGTGTTTGAAAAGTCTAATCCTACAGCTCTTTCTTCTTCTTATTTGCTCTTTAGACTACGTTATCCATCCTTTGAATGATCTACAATGTAGTTATGTACTTTTTTTGAATTTTTAAATCTTATTTTAAAATTACATGCTAACCTAGTAAGATCTTAAGTCCCCAAATGGTCATATGATAAAAACTTTGTTTCAGGTTTTTGTGAAATTGTGAGGCAGTGAACGTGTTTTTGGAAATTTGTAGCATCTTTACTTTATTGGTAGCACATCTTTGTAGAACACTAGTACTTTCCTTATTATATTTTTTTTCCATGACAAAAGACCACTACCATGCTCAGGCACAAAGCAGGGGGACAATTGCTCATACACAGGAAGCTTCATAAACTTGTACTTAAATATACATTTTTTCTTTATAAAAACAATCACAGTTTGTTGTTACACTGAGTAAAAGCTACTGCAATAGAGAAGTAAAAGATTTTGATGTATTGTCTATTCGCTGGGAGATCCACATTAAAGGTTATAGATATTGAGGTTGGTGTAGGATTTCCAAGTATCAAGTATTCATTCTGAGAATGGTTACAATCCTGCTTTTGGATAAATTTACAGTGAGAATCTTGAGTAAGATAAATCAGAGAGGAAAAACTTGGAATATTCCAAGTGTGGGTAGAAAAAGAGCCTTTGTAATGCTATATACGAGAATGATACACTTACTGATGAAGAATATAAGACAAATTGTTTGTACTGTGACAAAGGAAAGAGACATAGAACCTTTAGAGCTGAGGTCAAGTGAGAAGTAGTTCTTGTTTCATTAATGAGTGACTTGAGAGGAATGTGGGGCTCTGGTCTTCCAGTTCTTCTTTTTATCTACAACATGAGTGGTCTTACTCTATAACACATGCCAACCCCAACCTTTTACTTGACAGCCCGAAAGTGTGGAGTCAAACATCATGGATGAGGACATAAAAAACTCTAAGCCAAAGTAAACCCTATTTTTTACACTGCTGTTTAGTATCAAGTACATGTTGAACGGTAAAGGGACCAATACAAATGCTAACCACCCTGAAGGTATAATCAGGTAATGGGCTGGCTTTCTGTAGCGTTAATTCCCGAAGTGAAACATACTGGAAAGTGCACAGTTTGTCAATGGGTTAAATGTTTAATGAATGACTAAAGTTCTACCCTTTAAAATAAACATGATTGAACTTGGTTTTCCACTTGGAAATCAATGGAATTGCCAATTTAAAGCAAATCTTTATTTAGTGTCCTTGTCTTCTTTCTATTGCTATGTTTAAACTCATGACAAAAAGCAACTTGCAAAAGAGGCTATCAGCTTGAGAATGAGACATCAGATGGGCTCAGGGGATGAAAAGGATGAGGAAAAGTGATGTGGCACTATTTCAAGAGTGCACCTTTAAGCACTTGGCATGCAAAGGCAGGGAGATCTTTGAGTTGAACAGCAGCATGCTCTACAAACTGTATTCCAGGGACAGCTAGAGATACATAAAGAAACCCTGTCTTCAAAAACCAGAGCAACAGCAGCAGCAGCATCATCAATAACAATAAACAATGTGGAGACAAAAAGGTTTATTTCACCTTACAACTTATAGTTCATCATGAAGGGAAGTCATACCTGGAGCCCAAGGAAAGAGTCTAGCTGAAGGAACTGATGCAGGGGCCATCGAAAAATATTGCTTACTAATGTGGTTCTCTTGCTTTGCTCAGCCCGCTTTCTTAAATCATCTATGACCACCAGATCGAGGCTGTCACCATCCACATTCATTAGATACTCCTTCTCCAATAATTAATCATGAAAATGTCCACCAACAGACTCGTCCACAGGTTAATCTGATGGAGGTGTTTTTGTATATTATGATTTTTTTTTTGTCCAGGATAATCTGGGCTTGTGCCAACTTAAGAAAAATCTAAGCAGTATATTCAGTGTTTTTACAGTTCAAGGTAATTGCGCTCTTATAAATTCTCTAGTTGCTTTTTTTCTTTTATAACCGATAAACTAATTAACTTCATGAACTTAATTAATTAATTAAGCGACAAAACTTTTACACTGGTAAAAGTTTTAACACAATTTATCTGGCTCAGATTGGAACAATAAATTCATTGGTGCAAAATCCAACTTCAAGGGTATTTTCTATTGTTCTTTAAATTATGTATTATAGATACTATTTTTTTCAACAAATACAGGTTCTTCACCTCGAATTTACCTCACCAACTATAAATAATGAGTGAAATAAAAATGTAAAAGTACATTCATTCTTATTTGTCAGAAAACATTTAACTCTGAGTTGTAAAACTGATGCTCTCAAATGGCTCCGAGGAAAAGGTTTTATGATTTTACATTGCTGGAAATCTCTTCCAAAGAAAAGATGTATATGAAGAACAAGAGATACACAACTGCAACTTGACCTAAACTACCACTCAGGTATTCTTCTATTGTTATTTTCTACATCACGAGAGAAGGTTATTTGCTGTGTGTTTTGTGTTTTCATGCCTTCTTTTTCTCTTCCTCTTTCTCCTTTTCCTTTTCCACCTCATTTTCTTTCTTCTGCTTCCCTCTCTCTTTACCTTCTTCTTTTGGCTTACTGCTTTTCCTAGTGTAGAACAGTGACAAATCAACTCTAAACAAATCTAAATGTGATCTATGCTAAGAGATCATGGGTCTCTGTTTTATATAGAAATTGATATGATATTTTTGATAAAATTTTATCATATTAAAAGATGACATTTAACTGTATCATCAGCACAAACCAATTCATCATTAAGGTAAACTACATTTGAAAGTTTTTTTTTTTAAGTAACTTTCCCTAAATTAAAAGTCTGTTAAATATTTTGTGTTTTAACTTAAAGAAACCAGTCTTTCTAGCAATGGCAGTGATAAATAATAACATGAATTTTCAACAAAGCTGAAGTCCTCTGATTAAGAGTATGTTTACTAAGTGTTAGAAGACATGGGTTAACTTAAAGGTTTGTATTTAAATTTAAGTATGTTTTCACCCTGAACTACACTCATTAAGTGCATGAAAAGGGCAGAAATGTCGAGTAGTAAGATGCACTATCCAAAAGCAAGGATTTTGTTTGATTTTTTTTTTCAGAAAAAATATTTTTATTTAAAATGCACATGTAACTTTGGTTTGTGTTATATAGGTGGATTTTTTAGAAGACACTCTTATTTTCGCTCTACAAATTCACATGTAGGTGGAACACAGAACCTCTTGAGGATGAAGACTCCAATTAATATATATATATATATATATATATATATATATATATATATCATCATATTAACAGAAACTGTGCTTGTGTTCTTACTGTATTAAAATATTTCTATATCAAGTTAAGCTGCAATGGAATTTGAATTGGAGAGCTACTGTCTTTTTGTGTTCGTTTAAGATATTTTCACTCCGCCACTTCCCAAAACATGCAATTATTGCCTCACCTGTTGTTTTGACCCATCTAACAAAAAACTTTTCAACGTTTCCTCAGCAAAGTGGTGAGCCACTCAACCGGAAGCATTTCTCAGTCACCTTTCATTTTCAAGTGAGCACTCTATATCATACAGTGCTATAAATGGATGTTGGACTATAAATAAGGGGTTACTACAATATATATGAATTTATGAATTTGAAACTGTGCATTTTGAGGATTTTGCTATGATATTTCAAAGTATTTCTTTTTTGTGATGCTTAAGAGCAAAATAAATGAAAATATTCAGGCAAACAACAAGAAAATGACCATCTGCTTTATTTAAAAGACAGAATATTCCACATGGTAAAATAATGAGGCAAAAGATGAGAGAGAGAAACCTGAGCTATGATCATCATAATAGAAACTGTGAGCAAGTGAACACCCCACGATCTAACGCAAGAGAAGCAATTATCCGACCTGTACAGGAAACTTCAAAAAATCCAATTTAATCATGTGCTAATATTGCCATTAATGTTGGCATCAGGGGCTTCCTATGACGGCCTAATACCCATAGCTTGAAAGCCATCACATTCATATTCCCAGGCAAAGAACCAGATAGCAGTGCTAAAAGAGAGCACCTGTCTCATAAAAAGTCTGTGGTCTCATGAAAGTGATGTGGCAGTTTCGAGGTCAGTGCTTACAGTCTAGTGCAAGTGAACCGAAAATTAAGTATTCTCACAGAAGCTTGGGGAAAACACTTCCTTGTCCTATGTCACAGACAGGCTCAATAGGAACTCTCCCTTCAGATATCCCTTCAGCAGTAGAGTCCCTCCATTTAGTTGCTCTCAGCATTGTTTCACATCAGAATTCTGAAGCTCTACGAAAAGAGGCTACCTTCAAACTTCTTTGAAATTCTTTAGGGTGACTAGATCCAATGCTACTTGAACACATAAGCTGTGTCATCTATAATTTAGTGCATATTTACATCTCTCACTGGAACCAACTTGCAATAACCTCTATTCTAAAGTTAGAATGATTATTAATACACTACTACATAGAGGTACTCACTAAAAATTAAGTAGGTTATTAGGAGTATTTGAAAGCCTTTTGCTAAATCCAAAAGTACCACATGGCAATACACTTCCTGCTAGACAGCTGTCCTCATAAAAAAATCTGCTCTCACAAGAAGCATCCTTGTTCACAATCTGAATGACCCACTTGTGTCTGGGCAGATATCCACACATTTGGGCAACAAATTACTGCCACAAAGCAAGCCAAAAACTGCTCTTCTGTACATGCAATCTCCAAATCATGAGCAAGATGTAGAAAACTTACTGGTTTTAGTTTAAATTTAACATTCTTAGTCATCAGCTCACCAAGGCAAGTGAGAAACCACTTTGAGTATTTTAGATAACAGTCACAGTATTTCTTTTCCTTTTTTTTTTTTTTTTTTTTTTTTTTTGGAACTACTGTGAGAGAGATATTTGCTTTATATAAGGAACCACAAAAAGAAATATTGTTCAATGATTGAAGATTGCATATTTTTCTTATACAATGTGAGAATTACTCATTCTCTGGGTAAATTAACCTTAAGTAACTGGAAGCAAAAAGCAAAATATCAGCTTATTATTCTTTGAAAATAGGAAACATATTTCAGAAAAGGTTGGACATCTTTTAGAGGAATTCTTTGCATTCTATTAGCAACTGTGCATTCTGCCCTTGAAAACTGAGCAAAGAGTCCCTGATTCAGAGTTGTGGAATGCACGATCAATGAATCCTCTTAATATTAGAAAGAGAGAGAAAGATAATAAAAAAAAATCCTTACTAGCTCATCTGTCCATTGTCTTGTGCAGGAATCTATTTTCCACACTAGGTCATTTACTAAGCACACACTGTAAGCTACGAGTGCAGAAAGGTTAAAAACAAGGTAGCTGACTACAAAGGCTGTGAATAACCCCACCTCCTTTTCAAACACCAATTTGTTAGGAGATAGGGCTTGCAATTTCCTACATTATTTATCCCTTTCATTTATTCTTAATGAAATTATCGCATGATACTTAATAGGATCAATAGTATCGTTTAATCACAATAAATCACTTCTAGAACCTGCACAGAACAGTTCAGAGTTGAATGGCACTTGTTCATTTTTTTTGCAGTCTAAATAATAAACTCTCTTTCACTCCTCAAATTATCAAAATTGAACGACTAACATCGTAAGCTTATTTTCTCCAGTCATCCTAGCAAATGAATACTTTTGTTTTAAATTACATTTATTTGTATGTGTGTGTGTGTGTGTGTTTATGTTTGTGCACATACATGGTTGTATGTGTATGTAGGTTATAGGGGAAATTCTGTGAGTCATTCGTTATCTAGTTTTACATGTGTCTATGCCCCACATGTAGCTTGACATAAGCATCTTCATCGTAGCTTGTCTTACATTACGTTATGCCCTTTTCTTTTACTTATGTATGTTTTGATTCTATTGTGGGTTTTTTCCCCATAATAAAATGTTCAATTTTTTTAAATTTTAATATATATTTGATAAATTTATCTCATTCCTCACCTCCTGTCTTTCTTCCCCCTGCCGCTTCAACTTCTTTCTTTCAAATTCAGGCTCCTTTTTACATGAATATGTATTTACAAATCTATGTACAAATATAAGCTGATAATTTGATTAGCGTTGCTCACATGTTCTTAGAGGTAACCTCTTGGGATTGAATAAGGAATTATGTAGGCCATGCTGAGAGAAAAACTGAGCCTCTTCTTCAATAGTCCCTAACTTCCTGCAGCTCTTGATCTAAGGGTGAGACATTCTGACATTTCTCCCATCTTTGCTGGCCTGACAAGTTCTGGGATCGTGTTTCTGTTTTTAGTTAGGCAACTGTAGTGAAGAGATACTTTCCTGTCATATCTAAAAGACAATATCTTACATCTGATATCTTGGTCCTATGGGCCTTATAATCTTTCCAAACCATCTCCGATAAAGTTCCATGAACCCTAGTTATAGCAGTTATATTATATAGAGGTATCAATATAGATGATCCTGGGTCCTTTGCATTTTAACTAGTTATAGTTTTATGTTATAAGATCTACTGCAACAATAGAAGCTTATTAGATAAGGCACTACATCTAGCTGTGGGTATAAGAAGGAGTACTCAGAATGCAGCTAGAAATGACAGTATTTCAGGGAAGTGGGAATAGTGGACTCGCCTCTAGATTCCACAGCTATTCCAGTGACAGATATTTGTCCAGGTTTACGTATTGGGCATGAATTTCCTCATATTGAGTTGGCCTTAAGTCTAAATAACAAGTTGTTATTACCACCAAGATATAAGTACCACTGTTCTTGTCATGCTAGTTACTGTTGTGGTTCATAGTAGTCACTTACTGAAGATTTTTACTCAAAGGATAATCCTTATTTGCAACTACATGAACCATAGTTTATGTGTTCATAAAACACTTCACTGGCCCTCCTCTGGCACAAAATTCATCTGTTTTTATTTATATATTTTATTTAGTTTTTAAATTTATTTGTTTATTATCTTATATTTGTGCCAGTAAGGAGGTATGTGAATGTGTGTGTCTATGGGTGTCTACTGACCCAAGAGTTGAACTCATGGATCTGGAGTGTCAAGTGGTTGCCATCTGAAAATTCAGGTTATGGGGACCAAACACAGGTCATTTGTAAGTGTGGAAAGCACCCATACCTACAGAGCCATCTCTCCAGCCCCATATGAAATTCTGTTTTTAGTTGTTTTATGCTTATTGCTATTGTTGCTGCTATTATAATTGTTTGAACTATTTTATAAGAATGTTACTACAGGGTGTTAGTTGATTTTAAGAAACAACTTATTTACAAATGCCTAATGTTTTGTATGTGTTTTTATCCTTATCAAATATGTTTTCTAAAATATTTACTTTTTTACTTCTCATGAAAAAAAAATAGTATCTGCAGAATATGATACCCTAACCCTAACACTTTGCATAGTTAGAATTGTCATTAAGCTATCATATTTTTTTCTTGAATAAGTTTGCCTTCTTTAACTAAAGTTCATAAAGACATTTATTGATATAAAAATGTATTGAATTCATGTAAATATACACATGCCTCCAATAACTTAGTATATTAAGAACCTACATTACAAGATAATATGTAACATAATTTGTATATTTTAACATAAATACAATTAATGTACATTCATAGTATAGATGTGTATTTTTAAATGCTTTAAATGGATATAGTGTCAATGGCTGCATTGTAACAATTCATCTGACAATACCTTGAAGGCCTTTCTTGAGAACATGATACTGTCAAGGGTCAGTAATAACTAAAGTTGTCTGAAATAACATAAAGAACTTATGCATTCTAGTCCATCCACAAAGACAATTTAGAAACATCTCAGAAAAATATCATGGTAATGAACTCTCTGACTGAGAATGGCCCTTATTTTCTTTTCTGATGGAGTTTCAGTTCACTTTGCTCCAAATCGACACAGAAAGTCTGTCACTTGGACTTGAAGGCAATCCCGTTGATATTTCAGTGATTAGAGGATGATAAGTGAAACCTTCCAGGAGCTGTACCCCTGAACCGACCTGCTTCTGATAGCTCTGAATGTTGCACTTTCCCAATTGGAAATCCATTAAGCCTAGCCTGCAGTCAGTGCACGCTGAGTAAAAATGATATGGAAGCAGATAGGATAATAAGAAAAAGTCGGAAAAATCTAGGCCTGTTAGAATGTCATTTTCAGCAGCTGAATCTGTTGTTGCTATTTGCATTAGAATTCACGAGATCACCTAAAAAGATTGGGACTCATGTATCAGACATTCTTGTATTTTTCCAATTAGTAAATTAGTGATAACAATCTTAAGCTTCTAGATTCAATTTGTCCTAATTTTTCTAATACTGAGATGAACAGTATTTCAAACTCTCTGATCAATAGATATGGAAGACAGTATCAAATTTTCACCCTACGTTTCTACAAAAAACAAAATACAGCTTCATTTTGTGTGTTAATATGTATGTATACATATTGACTCTAGGTATTATATTTTGCCAATTATGAAAAAATGGTGAGAAATAACACTATGAAACGTTAAGTACATATATGTTCGTATCAAATTTTAGGTATCGTCCAACAAGCAGCTTCTCAGTATATATTTTATGAAACCTACCTTACGTATAAAAATCATAGACTGGTAAAGGGGCAAGCACAGAGACTGTTCTTGTCACAAATACAGGATAAATGTAGTAATAAAGGCATGAGTCAAATGCTGTGACATTACATTGGAGTTCATGTAGGTTTTTGATTAAGTTACCATGAATAAATCTTTTATATCATAGATTTTTAAATCTCCAATAGGCATCTTTATATTGAAGTGAAAGTTAATTTCCGAACATTACTCTCCCTGTACTTTGCCAAAATTTAAAATTTTGGAAGGAACTTTCTACGCAAGTTCTGAGGACTTTGAATTTGGTAGGTCTTTAAAAAGTCTTTAAAAAGCTCTGATATTAATTCTATTATGATATTACATTCCACAGTCTTGCCTTACACCTCATTTCTTCCCTCCCCATTTCTTCAAGCTCCCAGTCTCTTTTTCTCCCCAGATCACATCTCCTTTTCTTCTTCTTCTTCTTCTTCTTCTTCTTCTTCTTCTTCTTCTTCTTCTTCTTCTTCTTCTTCTTCTTCTTCTTCTTCTTCTTTTTCTCCTTCTTCTTTTCCAAAATACCTTTTCATAAAAATGTGGGATGTTCCCAGAGACAGGCTTTCCCAGCCTGCTTGACCTAATGCATCATCTGTTCATATAGATAAATGATATAAAACATGATTGGTATTTGGTAAGTTGGAGAGATATATCAGTGGTATGAGAGTGCTTGCTGTTTTTGCAGAAGACATGAGTTAGGTTCTGACCACCTATGTTGGGTAGCTCAATACTGCCTGTAAATCTCGCTCCAGAGGACCCAAACCCTCTTCTGTTCCCTGCCTGAAAGCATATACACAAATCTACACATACAAACATAAATACACATCTATACACAGATATACATAAACACATCCAAACACAGATGACAGACACATACAAACATACAAACATACACATACATAAATAAATCAATAAATACTTTTAAATGAAAACTTTATTTTTGACTATGCAAAGCTATTACACAAATACTGCATTTGTCATTCCAGGGTGATGAAATTACCATTATTTTTTTTCTAAATTATATCTAAAACAATCTAGGAGTCACAGTGGTTAAAAGCATAGACTCTCTGGCAGAGGACCTAGGCAAGAATTCCAGACGATATTTCAGGGAGCTCACAAATGTTTTAAGTCCTGGTCTGAGGAATCAGTTCTCATTTTCTGGCCTACATAGGCATCTGTACACACGCAGTGCCCATTCAGACAGGTATATATATATATATATATATATATATATATATATATATATGCATACACATAAAAGAGCTAACAAATGCAGATTAAAAACCTGTTAAACTAGGGTCAGATGAACGGGGAGGAGGACTTCCCCTATCTATGGACTTGGAGAGGGGTAGGGAGGAGATGAGGGAGGGAGGGTGGGATTGGGACAGGAAGAGGGAGGGGGTTACAGCGTGGATAGAAAGTGAATAAACTGTAATTAATATAAAAACAAAGATTAAAAAACACCTGCTAAACAAAGGGGTAAGGATGTAGCTTAGTAGTAGGGTTTTTAACTAGCAAGTGCAACAAACAAACCAACTAGCAATGAACAAAATAATCACAGACAAAAGTACATATTACTAATACTTTGACCCATGGAAACCCTAGTGAGTTTTCTGCCATACATTGTAAAACCTGGGGGTATGACAATATATATCAAAATAGTCAGGTATACTGCCTGGCAACATTAGGATAATCTAGAAATGTTAATTATAGAATAGTTTCAAAAGATACTTAAGAAACATTAACATTACCATTATCTTACTTAAGATGTGTTTGCTTTTATTTTACATGTGTGAATACTTGTGAATGTATGCATGTGAATCGTGGCATGTCTTGTGCTGAGGCCAGAGTACAGTGTGGAATTCCTTGGAACTCCAGTTGCAGATGGTTGTAAGCCATCATACTGATGGTTGGAACTACACCAGTATTCTCTGAAAAAGCAGTGAATACTTTTAACTTCTGAGTAAACTGTATGTCCCCCAAAATGCCATGGTCTTGCTTTAAAGTTAGTATATATGTGGAACAGATGACCCCAGAGAATGAGTGTGCATTGAAATTAGTCAGTGTTCTCTGAATGGCAGAATAAGACCAAAACCTATTCCATCCTAGTGCCAAGACAGTGAGGGTTAAGGAAGATTGCCTGTGTGTGCTGGCAAAGAGAGACGACAGAGGGAGAGGGTGGCCGAAAGTGATTTATTATTGCTAATAAACTTGGCCAAGAGGCCAGAAAGCCCAATGATTAATCTTACCCAGGAGAACACATTGATAATTCTCTCAGAACTCGTTGTTAAGCAAAGCCAACTATATCCTGTAGAGTTGCTCAGAGGTATATAGTCAGATGCAGCTGCAGAAAAATGAGTTAGTGGATCCAAAGCTGGCTTCTGGAGACAGCCTCATGCATAGAAGGGCGGCTTCAATGCAGAGAAACTAGCACAGACATTTTCAAATACTTAAATAATGAATATCCTATGAAAATGCATCTTGTTATTGTATTGCAAAAGGCAAAGATGGCACTTATGAGTGTTTGTGGAGCATCTGCCATCAGTTACTACACTGTCCTATATACCTCTTTGAAGCTGTTAAATTTTCAAGTTCAAAATCAACATGAAAGGAAGCCTGAGGAGTCTGTTTTCTCTTCCATGTATAAACATTGAAACATGTTAGCATTTCTGAAGACAGTTTTTACCTGTCACCACTTTCTTGGTGACTAAAGATTCCTTTATGTTGCTCTTGGCAGGGGGAGAGCCACTAGAGCTAAAACAATGGCCTGAAATGCGTAATTTGTTAACCTTGATTGCGTTGCTATATTTGTTTTTCCCTTAGAATGGCCAACCCAGCTTCACAAAAGAGAAAGATTATTTGAGCTCTTCATTTAACTGTGTACGTAATGCTTCATTATTGAATGATTATGAAAAATTGGCATTCATCTAGTTTTTGCCTTGGGACAAACTAATGTTTACTTTATCTTTACTATTAGATTACTCTCAGAGAAGAATTAAATCAATTACAGAAGGCTATAAGCATAATACGTAACTACTCTTTGAACGTATTGAATTTAGAATTTATAAGTAACTTGACATTAATTTAGATATTAATTTAATTGTATGTATTGATAAATATTTCTGTATTGTAGACATATAAGTAACATAACTCTGAATAGACTGAGCAGGCTGTATTATATATTTAGTCATATATGTATATGTGCATAATGTGTGTTTGTGTACATGAGTATATGTGTATAACCAAAACAATTATAAAAAGAAAGAGGCTATAAATTTGAGAAGTAGCAAAGGTGGTTGGTTCATGGAAAGATTAGAGGGAAGAAATGAAAAGGGAAAAACAATGTAACTTTATTTTAGTTAAAAAATAAAAACTAAAACATTAAGGTTTTTATCAGCTCTGATTTCCTCCAATTTAATGTTTATTTTGACTGTTAATTAGATACAAAGTTAATATACAATATACTTTTGCCAACTTACTTAAATATCTTATCCTTATTTTAGGAGAAAACACTGAATAAAATAAACAAAGTATCCAACATAAAATTGTACATATAACAGAGCATGATCTAGTCTCTTTAAATAAAATTATTTTGTTTTATGGTTATTATACATAGCAAAAATTAATAGGTTATTATACATAGCAAAAGTTGTTAGATAGGTTAATTTATTGTAGATAGATTTTAAAAGAGGAAAAACACAAAAATATAGGTACTATTAGTTCCTTTAAATATATTTGAAAGTGCTGCTTATTGTTTGTACTAATTAATTTAGCTTAAATGTAAAATAAAGCTTGTTCTATGGCATTTCATACTTACATCAGGGCACTTTTCTCTGACTGAACCTCCCAACCCCCAACTGAGTACTTACTTGCTTAAACAGAGGTCTATACTGGGTTCTGTAAGTTGTAAATTTACTCAACTGCATTATTAACAAAATGTTTAAAATACATATAGTGATTAATCTATAATTTAATCAGGATGCAAATCAAAAAGATGTGAAGGTCTTCATGTGTAAAAACACAATTTCCTAGCTACAGAAGACTGGAAGTTCAAAGTTGTTCCTCCTTTGATTCTAGCAGTTATCATGATTAACTAAAAAAGTCAAAAGTAACATTTTTCTGGCACCGGGCTTAATCCTTTTTTTTTTTTTTTAAACATATTCATCACACATAACAAGCTAAGGGATTTTTCTCAAATGTTGTGATTAATGTTCACCTTTTCATGAACCTTAAGCTTAGAAAAATATCAAAAGAAAAAAAAAATCAGGAAATGACAAGAACTCAACAATAGGTATTTTAAGTCCCTGGTATTAAGGACCTCAATTGTGTCAGCAGTGTGATGCAGTTTCCCTGGGGGACAACCCTAATACCTAATGGGCATTCACAAAGCCAAGACAACTTATCAGGCCAGCGAAGGCCAGTGACACTCTGAAGGTTAACAGGCATTAGCTTTTACCTTTGCCAGGAACTCGGTTATCAACACATCTTTCTAGCTGAGAATGACTCCAGAAATATGACCTGGGATCCCACGGTAGAGCGTTGTGATTATTAACATTTTTTTTTCTTTAAGCTATGTCTCATTACTGGGAGCACTTGTAAAAAAGCACCTACTAACTTGGGTAATACTTCTGTTTGGAACCGGCAGAAACTTCATTGTCTCTTCTTGAGATGAAGGGATAATCTGGTGACACTGAGGAGCAAACAGCAGGTGTTTTGGACGGGTCAAAGTGAACTGAAGAGAGGGAAGGGAATGGTGACTCTGAAGGTGTGAATAACCTGTTTTACATAGTTGTGAAAACATCTAATCCAACTGAGAAAGAGAGAATGGTGGATTTTCATGTCATGACCCTGTGTGATGGATAGTGCTCTATATTAAACGGGCATTGCTGTGAATTTAAGAAAAGCAAATGGCACAATACAATACAGTTGACTGTAAACTGTCTCTGGTCTTAACTTTGTGGAATGTAAATGTCTGTATTTATGATAAGATATGGGTTCCCAGTTCGTCATACTATGTAATGAAGTTTTGTTTTTTTTTTTTTTTGTTTTTTTTTTTTTTATCAGTATGGTCTGCTTTATGTCTGTGTTATACTCATGCTTGCATGTGAGGAGACATGCACCTGTGTAAGTCAGAGGAGGGCATTGGATGTTATACTCTATTATTGAGAGAGGGTCTTTTTGACCTAGAGCTCATCTGTTGGGTCCTCCAGTATCCACTTCTCACAGCACTGGGCTGGCTTCCATCTGGTATGTTTCCACCCCCACCACACTGCTGCTGCCTCCTCAACACCCAGCTACGTCAACAGTGACTTCCTGTGACAACTGGCAAGGAACACACAAAGTAGATCTGCTGCTGGAGCTGCATTGTGGGGTTTCTGGCACTCGCTTCAGGTGGCTCCTCAAGTATTTCCTTTACTCTTAAAATTGCTTCTGAAAGACAATGAGAATAAACATTACTCCGGTTGGCAGAGCATCAGGCAGAATGGTTCATTGTTCATTTCTCTGCATGAAGATCTAAGCTGACATGATAATTTCCTGAGTTTGAAACAATGGCTCATGATTTCTGTGGAGGTTTAGGACAAGGAAGAAACTATCAGAAGGGTAAGCATTAAGGATCACAAAATATGCATTTGAGAATTGTGTTTAATTGCATACTTGTGTGTGTATGTGCGCTTGTGCATGTGTATGTGGTGAATGTTTGTGCTTCTGTGGGTGTGTACACTTGTGGAAGAGAGGCGAACCCAGAATTTGGCATCAATTATACTCCTCCATTTGTCCTCACCTTATTCTAAGAGACAATTTCTCTAACTGAATTTGGAGCTTATTGATTTAGTTAGGCTCTCTGGTCAGTGAGCTCCAGGGTATAACTGCTTGGGGCTACAGATGTGTACCGCTATGCTCAGCTTCTGACATATATGCTTGGCAGTTATGTTACAAATCAGACAATTCCTCAGCCCCTAAGTGAATGCTGAACACACATAGAAAGCAGAGCAGTTCACTACGTATAGTACTTTCCAAACACTCCTGAAAAATATTTACCTTGGATGGAATTGAATTAATCTCTTCCAACAACTCAGCCTCTTTCCCCAAAGCCACAGGAACAAAATATCTGCAAGTAATGACAAGGGAAGCAATGCATCAACTAAAAGATGGATTTCTGATTCACTGTATTTGAATTGGTAAGTAACACTGCCAAGGATTGGTAAGAAAGTATCACCAAGCTGCCCTCAGTGGAATGTTGGAAGGGAAAAGGATGTTGCCACTTATATTAACAGAAGCTTGAGGCATTCAACAGGTCACTAGCAAGGATTGAGAACTCATTTTCATAAGTGTGATCTTGTCATGTACTCTTTTACCAGAAGAAATCCACCATATATATTGGCATGTTTTTGTACGTGTTACTCAGCTTTCTGATACTATTTTAAAAACTCCTAAATCAACTAACTTAACAGAAAGAAAGTTTCATTTTGAATCCCAGCTTTGGAATCTTTCATCAGTGGGCTCTATCTTTCAAGCATGTGTAAGGCACTACTCATATCTAAAGAATGTAGCAAGAAAGTGTTTCAGCTCAGAGGAGCTGGTCAGCAGTGATAGACAGGAAGATATCAGTTTCTCAGGACCACCTTCACAGACACATCAACGAAGACCATCGAATCTCCTACTTAGCTCCACTCTTTTATATGTGTCAGCACCTCCCGACAGTGCCAAAGGATGGAAACCAGGCCTTTAACCTGAGAGCCTTTGGAGGACATGCCCATATCCCAACACTTGAGAATTTGTTGCCATGTCAGACACAAGATAATGCTGTGTTAGAAGTTGTAACTCACCCCATCACGATGTAATATATGCACTCGGTACTTGCTGTAGAAGGAATGTGTGTGTCAGAACTCAGGAGCCTGAAACAAGAAGGAACACGCCACCAAATGTAAGCACTGTCATACAGAATATATAAGCTCTGGGTTCACAATTGTGGCCTCTGTTTTATTAGTGGTTAATGAATTTAGAATTTCACTAAATAAATCCATTAAATAAGAAATGTGGGACTGTGTTTATTGCACTAAACTTACAGGGGAAAAAAAAACCTATAGTTTTCAATGCTAACTAAAGAGACTGATTCTAATTGCTAAGATAAAGTAAACTTGCATTTTGTAGACATTTAATGTAAAATCATAGTTTTTAGTGATGGGTTTATGCATCTTTCATTTAAATACTTCAAGGATTACATCCAGAAAAGAATTAAGCTGAAGTCCTGCTAAAGTTAATCTAGGCTAAGTTTCCTTATTTAAACTCTGAGGTGTGACCACACCCACAATTTCATCATGTTCAACACTGTATATCAGAATATGTAAACATTAAGACCAAGGTGATGCGCTTTGGCTGTGGCCTGCTCCTTTGGGTTCATACACTGTAGGCTTGGTCCTGAGAATGGCACAGAGAAAGACAGTGTCATTTTGAGAGATAAGAATTTGTGGGAATGTTTTAATTTATTGAGAGTATGGTCAACAAGACTCTTATGAATCCTTCTATGACAGGACCCAAAGATATCACCAGGATTTATTTATTTGTATATACATATACCAGCAACTGCCTCTGTACATGTGGTAAAGATTTTACATGATGATGGGAGTCCGATCCCTGCCTGATCCTTTGGCTTCCCTGTGCGCTGATATGGTTCCTTTATCTTGCATGCTTTCTTCTCACTCCTCAACACAATGCAATAGACGTGGGGAGACCCAGTCATGACAGGCTCTCACCAGGACCAGTAAATATCTGTGTAGGCATTAAGCCTCATTACAAACAAGATAAATAAACTTATGTTCTTTAATAACTAGTCACTGACATTTCATTACAGTTTTTGGAAGTAAAGCAGAGCACAAGAACATTCACCAAAGATCTTTATATTGATGGTAGCATGCCATGTTTCTCACATATGTTGTGAGCATTTTCCATGGTTGAACTTGTAGATTTTTCCGTATTATTTTTTCCCGAAGTCTATCAAAAATGTCATCTTTTCTTCATTTAGTTTTAGCTTTTGAATTGTATTCATCATGTTTATGGATTTTTAGACATGAACACTTTAATTTTATACTACTACCTTTCTGAATGATCACAGATTGTAGTCTATTTTTTTGACAAGTAAGTTTTTAAGCAGGCTTCTTTACACATCCCCATCTGGATGTACGGACAGTACTCATAGTACTCTCAGTGCTTTAGATTCTTAGTTTTTTTCTTTTGTTCTAGTTTCATTCGTTATTCTATTCTCTCCTCTTATCTTTCTTTCTTTCTTTCTTTCTTTCTCTCTTTCTTTTCTTCCTCTTGTGAACACATGTGTGTGGTAGCTTATGCACTCATGTAAATATATGCACTTATGCATGTAAGTAACCCACACATAGTCAAAACAGGTGTCTTATTTATTTTCTTATTTATTTATTTTATTCAGGCCATTTCTCTCACTGAAGTTACTACTAACAGATTACATTAGAGCAGGTTACATTAGTGGGTTCTGAAGAGCCACCTGCCTTCGCTCCTAAAGTGAGCTTATTAATATGCACTACTACATCCAACTTTCTAAGAAGACGCTTTCCGGTCATCACGCTTTCTTAGCAATCACTTCATGGACTTAACTATCTCTCTAGACCTCTCTGTCTATCTCTCGCGCTGTTATTTCTGAATTACAAAAAAGAAGAAGTAAAGGGAGCCTGTCTTAAAAGCTCCACTAAATACCTACCCTGAAACTTCCTTTTAGTCAGTTACCTGGTATTTTTCTTCAAGAAAGGAGAAAAATAAGCTGTTGTGTTTTCCTCTGTAACCCACATCAATAAACATGATGATACAAACTTCCCCACATCTTATTAATTGCTATGGTGAGTTAACAAGATGCTAATGTGTTGAGTTACAAATTGGAGGCCCCTTTGGTTTGCCTGACCCTCAGGAAGATTGAGCTGTCTCCCTAGTCACTGAAAGTAAGTAAATGACTGTTTATTCATTCTCTTGATTAGAAGGCTGCCCTCCAGCCAGATAAAAGAAGTTCCATAAAAAATGTGAGACTCACATGTTTTGTTTCACTTTCTGAATTTAGTACTAAACATTAAAAGGAATTGGAGATTGATTTTTGTTCAAGGACCAGTGCCAGATAAAACAAGGAAAAAGCAAGCAGACAAGCTGGTAAATGCAGACTCCTTTATAATGAGGGAGAAAAGTGAGATTTATTGGAAGTGTAACTAGATTGTTCCTTGTGTGTGTGTGTGTGTGTGTGTTTAAGAGAGAGACATTCATAATGATGTGTGTTATGTGTGTGATACAGTGTGTAGAGTATATATTTAATATGAGATATGGTGTGATGGTTTGTGTGTGATAGTAGGTGTGAAGGCATGTGTATGTTATGTGTGAGATATAGTGTGTAGTATATACTTGTTGGATTTAATTATTGTACACTATACCTGACACTGTGTATTTTGATGTCTGCTTTACAGAGTGTGTTGTGTGTGCTATGAGTGTGAGTATGTTTATAATAGTGGATCATATTGTGTGCACATGCATGCAGGCACATGCCTCATTAGGACTGTTTACTCATTCTCTCTGATATTCTGTTGATAGCTGCTGTTGTCAAGGATCAAACTAAATGCAACTCTCTTGTTTCTTTATGTACTGAAGCAACAATCTTCAGTTAGATTTCTTTTTGGGTAGTGAAGAGTTTTAGAGTAATATGATAAAGATCAAAGCAATTAGTACAGAAAACATTACAAACAATTATGATTTTAAAGAGCTGTCCACATTACATGCATATCTATATCTAAACAAATTACATCACTTGTAGACATGCACATTTTATTTTCCATTTTCCTCATCCCTCTTTCAAATTTATTGAGACTTATTGATATATTACTCTATTATTTGACATCATATCATGAGTCAGTTTCTTTGAACAGATTTCTATTCTCCTTGAGGATAAGTTTTTGTGACTTGATGCAGAACTGCTATGCTTTCTGAGCTGATGACGCGCTGGCCAATAATGGGGGTAATGGATATGGCCGTGTCCTGCCTATCTCTGAGCAATTTACTTGTCAAGGCATAAGCATCTAGTCTTTAGAATCCTGGGCCCAGAGGGGTACCCAGTTGCAGCTACTAATGGAGCTGCTTGTTCAAGTGCTTAAAATCAATAAATCAATAAATGAATTATCTTAGTTGCTGAGTGTATGTTACAGTTTGGATGATAAAAGAAAGAAAAAGAAAGAAAGAGAGAATGAATGAAAGAAAGGAAGAAAGAAAGAAAAAAAAAGAAAGAAAGAAAGAAAGAAAAAGAAAGAAAGAAAGGAACAGAGAGTAAAGTGCCAAGAAAGGGAGATCGTATCAATGGAAGTCGACATTTTTATTCTCTTTTATATGTTTTTCAAGTCAGTAGGATGATGTTTAAATGTGGCATTCAAAAGTACAACAAAAAAATACTGTAGTAGTATAATTTTTTCTACATTCAACATGAAAACCAGAAGCAAAGGGAACATTCATTTTAGGGCACTGTTGTACTGCTTTTGTTTTCAATCAGCTTCTTAAAGAACACTGTAGTTTGATTTCTGCAGCCACTCCCATTTGAAGCTATTCCTATTCAAATCTCTAAAATTACAAGATTTTTATCATCCTCTGGCACTCAGAAGCAAATGACTTCATTGTTTGCTAAGAATACTGGAAACGTGTGGTCACTAGATACTTCTTTAAGAGATGTTCTATTGATTATCTTTTTTTTTTAGGTGTATAGATTTCATTATGTTTATCATATCTTATAGGTCTATATAAGTGAGTATATCACATGTTTGTCTTTCTCCTTCTGGGATATTGCACTCAGAATGATCTTTTCTAGATCCCACCATTTGCCTGCAAATTTCATGATTTCCTCCTTTTTGATTGCTGAGTAGTATTCCATTGTATAAAAATACCACAATTTCTGTACCCATTCCTCCGTTGATGGACATCTGGGTTGTTTCCAGGTTCTGGCTATTACAAATAGAGCTGCTATAAACATGGTTGAGCAAGTATCTCTTTTGTGTACTTGAACAAACTTTGGGTATATACCTAGCAGTGGTATAGCTGGGTCTTGAGGAAGCACTATTCTTAATTGTCTGAGAAAGTGCCAGATAGCTTTCCAGAGTGGTTGTACCAGTTTACATTCCCAACAGCAGTGGAGGAGGGTTCAGTAACATGTTCTGTAAATATCTTATTAGATCAATTTTTCCGTATTATAGTTTAATTCCTCTGTTTCTTTGATTTTTTTTTTTCCTGTCTGGATCCTCTATCCACTGACAAAATAAAGTACTCGGGTATAACTGGGAAAAAAAAGACTACATATGAGTTAGAGATATCAATGTAATATGTCAGTATAATAAATATACTTTACTAATGTATAGTCTATCTTCCTATTATATATGTTATTTCTCAATTACAGAGCTTTTGGAAATGTGTTGTCCTTTAAAATAAATAATTGTATTAGAAAGTCAAAAAAAAAGAGATGTTAACACAAAAAGGAAAATCATTAAAATGGGTACCTCTACACCCCACAGAGATATTAAATAAAATTTCTGTTCCTTTATTCACACACTGATTTATCATATGGGAGATACCACTACTCTTCATTTTTTTTT
The DNA here is from genome assembly GCF_030254825.1 of Meriones unguiculatus. Taxonomy (NCBI): domain Eukaryota; kingdom Metazoa; phylum Chordata; class Mammalia; order Rodentia; family Muridae; genus Meriones; species Meriones unguiculatus. The sequence continues at coordinate 100,453,605 of NC_083355.1, read as the reverse complement.
AAGAAAAGCACTAAACTTTTCCTTCAGTTTTCCTCATGAATCAGTTACTGAAACAATCTCTCTATTTGTTCATTCCTCAGTTTGTAATATTTTATTTCATACATTATGAAAATAAATTATTTTCTGAACTTTTCTAATTCTTGAATTCTGCACACCTGCTCAATAAAATGGTTGATAATCCTATTGGGTAATAGCCTACAGAAAATGCTTATTAGGGAAAAGATTTTTTTGTAGAACCAGAGATACTTTCGTTCTCAGGAAGCCATCTTTAACTTGGAAAAAAAAATCAGCTGCATTTCGTCCTTCAACAGAGGAATGGATATAGAAACTATGATATATTTACACAATAGAATACGAATCAGCAATTAAAAACAAGGAGATCACGAAATCTGCAGGCAAATGGTGGGATCTAGAAAAGATCATCCTGAGGGAGGTAACCCAGAAACAAAAAGACACACACAGAATATGCTCACTTATAAGTGGATACTAGACCTGTAAGATAGAATAAACCTACAAAAATCTGTACACCTAAAGAAGTTAAACAAGAAAGAACACTCGGGATAAGATGATAAATCCTCACTTGGAAAGACAAATGGGATGGACATTGGAAGAAGTTGGAAAGAAGAAACAGGACAGGAGCATACCATAGAGGGCCTCTGAAAGACTCTACCTAGCAGTGTGTCAAAGTAGATGCTGAGAATCATAACCAAACTTTGGGCAGAGTACAGGGAATCATATGAAAGAAGGGGGAGTTAGTAAGACCTGGAGAGAACAGGAGCTCCACAAGGATCAATATATAATTCTTATCGGTGTTCTTTTTCTTTTAACAAATTAAAATATAATACAGATTATATTAAAATATAATATTTTATATTTTATTATATTATACATTATATACATTATATATAATGTATAATATAATATACTATATATATTATATTATGCATTATATTATATATTGCAATATAATATAGTATATATTATATAATCTGTATAATATAATACAGATTATATTAAAATATAATAACAAATTAAAATATAATATTTCTTTTATAAAATACTTCTTTTCTGTTGTAGATTGTTGTAGGGTTTGATATCCTTTGATGTACAGAATGATATGAGGCATGATTTGTGTTCCTTTTATCAGATTCTGTTCTAATGAGCAATTCTGTCCCTTGGAATTTCTTCCATGGAGGTATGATATATGGTTTTCTGGGAAAACATGTTGTGCATATAATCCCCTGTCAACAGGGCATTATTTCTACTCATATAAGGAAATCAACTGGGGGCAAATGAATTCAAGCAAGTTTACTATAAAAGCAGATTATAGAGCCTACTATCCATAAGACCAAAGTCATTTTTAATTAATCACCTCATAGCTTTCCTCACCATTACATAGTGCTTATAATGCAGGGGCTGAGTTAGTATGCTTTCATTTCTAAGCTACCTTATCACATATAATAGAAGAAGAATGTTCTGATTTCCAAAACTTAGAATGAGTGTCGAGGAGGGAGGAATCTGAGTCAGGGGATGGCATAGAACTGAAGTAGGAGGTGGAAGACTGTAGCATGGGTGAAAAACATACTCCTGGGAAACGTCGCCTTTGTCTCACCGAATAAAAATAGTTATTTATTTGAAAACCAAATGTCAAACAAACATCAGAGCAGATTTAGCAAGGCGCCTTCACTGAGTTCAAACTGTTACACAGCTTATTTATTTATTTATTTATTTATTTTTTCAATGCAGTTTATTCAGGAACCTTGAACAATCATCTGACCCTGGGGAAAGCCAGCCCACAGCTTAAATAGCCTCTGGGTATCCAACCCCAGCGTGCCATGTGGGCAATGCAGATAGGTCCACATACATGGAAGCAAGCCAGATCCTCAGCCTTAGCCAAATGTGGAATTGTTCATGACATAGAGCACTCACCATCGGGAGGGTGGAAGGCAGAAACCAGCTCCATCTTTAAGGCATGGCATCATGCAATATGAGAATTTTTCCCATGCTGCAAATCTGTCTAAACAATTGTCTAGCTATATTTTAGGTAATTGGACTGAAGAATTTGATACTATGATGGAGCAGATGAGAGTGGCCATTGTTACGGTAAATTCTACCAGAGTGGATGCAGGACTAGCCACAGGATTATCATCATGGATTGCTGCAGCCATGAATCATCTGAAGGAATGGGCGGGCATGGGAGCATTAGCAGGCCTTCTGGTGTTGGTCTCCTTGGTTTGCCTGTGGTGTATATGCAAGACTAGAGTCTCACAACAGCGTAATGCAGCCATGATCATTCAGGCCTTTACAGCCATTGAAGCAGGACAGTCTCCCCAAGCATGGTTGGCTACCATAAAAAGCTAAAATGTTACGCTCAGGATGCGAGGCTAAGCACTGCACTCAGGGTCAGCGGCTTTCCACCCAGAGAAGAGCATGTCTGATTGCATGCGGGTTGATGCCTCAGGTCCCGCCTCTGAGAAAAAGGTATCAGATGGGTCTGATGCTCTTTGGGTGGATGACACCTAAATGAACATTGGTACAAAGTCCCAATTTATTTCTAATATCAGAGATCAGACCTCTACTCTTGCCTGATGTGTCTAAAACAAAAAGGGGGAACTGTAGAGAGCTGCGTTACACAGCTTTTATACAATGACGGGATTGTAGCCCAGCTATGATTCAGTTTGTTAACTGCATGGTAAACGAGAGTCTGTGATAATCAGCATAATATGTTAACAAGATCAACCCTAGAGCTTCACTTTGGGATTTTGTTCCAATGGAGAAAGGGTGAGTGATGATATCTGATATGGTTCTGAGGATGAATAGCTTAGACTGTTTTATAATGAGGCAAAATACAGGAGGGGGCTTGACAAGAAAGGAAGATGATATGGGAAGACTGAGCTCTAAACAGTAGTACCTGCTTCTGTACAAAAGAGTGGAAACAAGATTCCTGGGTGCTCATTTGGTGAATAGAGTAAGGATCTAATTAAAAAGTAGCTAAAGAGAGTTTGATTATTTATAACATACGTACATACATACATATGAGCACCAGGAATATTTTATTCCACTGAATGTTAAGTTCAATGGTGTCACCATAATACCAGTTTAATGAAATGGCCAGTTAAATTTTCATATGCAATTATTTGGGTGAATACCTGCTAAACTTTCTGTAATGTTTTCCTGATACTTCATAGCCAATTACAAAAAAAAAAAAAAAAACCACTTAAAGTTTTTCTTTCAGACATGTGACATATAGCTTAGTGTAAATCTTTGTCCAAGATATTCTTGGATAAAGAAGCTAGCAACACTTGTGGTGCATAGAGCATTGTACAAAGTAACTTACCAGAAATAATCCAATGAACAATCTACAGTCAGTAACTGAGGGTGATTGCTTTAATTATATTTCATTATTAATTCTCTAAAGAAAGGAAACTCTCCTGTTTGCTACTTGAGATTTATTTTTATGTATTGCTGTCTTTTTTGGAAACATAAGGTTCAGTATTATTTTGAAAGTTACAGAGTAATAATATGTGTTTTACTCATAAGTGGGTACTAGACCTATAAAATAGTATAAACATACTGAAATCTGTACACCTAAAGAAGATAAACAAGAAAGAGGACCCTGGGTAATATGATCAATCCTCACTTAGAAAGACAAATGGATTGGACATTGGATGTAGGAGGAAACAAGTATCAGGACAGGAGCCTACCACTGAGAGCCTCTGAAAGTCTCTACCTAGCAGTGTATCAAAGCAGATATTGAGAGTCATAACCAAACCTTCGGCAGAGTACAGGGAATCATATGAAAGAAGGGGGAGTTAGTATGACCTGGAGAGGACAGGAGCTCCACAAGGACCAAATATATCTGGGCACAGGGGTCTTTTGTGAGACTGTTTCTCCAACCAAGGACCATGCATGGAGATAACCCAGAACCCCTGCGATGATGTAGCCTGTGGTAGCTCAGTATCCAAGTGGGTACCTTAGTAAGACTAACAGGGACTATTTCTGACATGACCTCAATGGCAGGCTCTTTGAACTCCCCACCACCACCACCTGAAGGAAGAGCAGCTCTGCTGGGGCACAGAGGAAGACTTTGCAGCCATGTCTGAAGATACCTGATAAGCTAGGGTCAGATGAAAGGGGAGGAGGTCTTCCTCTATCAGTGGACTTGGAAAGGGGTAGGGAGAAAATGAGGGAGGAAAGGTGGGATTAGGAGGGAATGAGGGAGGGGGATACAGCTGGGATACAAAGTTAATAAAGTGTAACTAATATTAAAAAATTTAAAAAAAGAATGCTAAAAAAATGCACACACAATGCAATACCTATATTACACTAAAATATAACCAGTTTCTATAGAGGGATCTTTATTTTCTCACCAAAGCCCATGACCATTTCATATCATGTCCCTTTTTAAATAATCATGCATGTAAGATGGCTGATGAAGATTCCAGATAATGCCTTCATAAGCAAACCAGAACAACAGTGTCCCAATGCCTTTTCCTTAGCCATCTATAGCTTTCTCAAACACACCTAGTTTGAACCATTGGTTTTCCAAAGGTAATGCACGTTTGGTAAGCTGGTGACCCATTTACTTTTATATGTTGCTATATAATTCCCCATAGGACTGTTAGTTTTAACTGTTATTGCAGATTGCATTTTACAGTTGCCCAAGGCCGTGTTAAAGATGGTGTTCTGCTCTCTCACTTGAACATGTTCTGCGAGATGTTATTTTACTGACTCACAAATGCCTTACAAGCTGAGAGTTTTACTATCCACATCACCAGTAAACCACATTTCTTATCAGACTTCATCACAGGTTCAAATCTTGAGCTGAAGATCTGGCAAAACCTATTAAATCTATTAAGCAGCTTTATTTTTTGTAACCCTGAGGTGTGTGTTCTCTTAGAATAGCAATTTTCCTTATTATTTGAGATATTAATATATATTGTCTAAATAGCACATTCAATTTGGGTAATTTTCAATGTAAAGAAAGTATCTCTTTTATATAAAGTAAATTAGAAAAAGTGAGGCAATAAACTAAATTTTCTATTTCACATTCATCTCATGAGGAGGAGCTAGCCACAGAATGCATCATTTCATACATACAAAATCTATTTAAATCTTTGATAATTTTATATGTCATTAAAATATGCTATTAACTTTGATTAATAAATACCAATGCTAAGAGAATAAGTAGGGTCAAAATAATTATTGTTGCTTTAAATTTGTTATAAAAATGCAAAGAAAAGATATTTGTCCTGCAATTACAAAAGGAATCAAATGGAGCTCAATACCAAATGCGGTTTTATCTCAGTCAACAGCAGAATTTTACATCCATAAGTTGAAGACTGAGAGGTTTTCGCAAGGTTGTGTACATCTATTGTACATTTGTCATTTGAAGATAAGTGGTATGTACAGTTGGAAAGCTTTGCAAAAGATGAAAAATGTCACTGTAAACTTGATCATTCCAGCTGGGTTGCTTATCCTACGAAAAGTTGTTAGCTTTAATTCATTTTTTGGAAGGAGAAGAGATATTTTCAGTCATACTTGGTCCATTTTATTAGCAAATGTCAATTGTTAAAAAAAATAAATATATGGGTGGATGTGGTGGAATATAACTTTAACCCATCACTCATGAGGCAGAGGCAGGCAGATTTTGGAGTTCTAGGCCAACTGCATCTACAGGAGAGTTCTGGGGCAGTCAGGGCTACACAGAAAAACCCTGGGGGAAAAATTAAACAAAAACAACAGCAAGAACAAAATTAAATACAGTAACTTGAGAAATCACAGTGAAGCTCCTCTACTGCCAAGCAGAATACATGCAAATGGCTTGTTGTATCGCTCATATTGAGTCCATCACTTGGGACACTCAACTACTTGGTCAGTTACCACCCAATAGCCTTCTTAAAGAACCACAACATAATGTAGGCACATAAATTGAATCCATTATATAATCAATTAAATTGTATCATAAAAGTAGACATTCAAAGAAATACTTTTTGTTCGTTTTGTTTGTTTCTTTGTTGGAGACTGGATTGGATTTGTAAACCTCAGTGGCCTCAAAATCACAGACATTTCCCTGGCTCTCCTTCTTTCTGATCTTAGTCTATCAGTTCTCATCAGAAGTGGCTGCATTGTCAGGGTTCTAGGTTATCTCCATGAATAGTCCTTGGTTGGAGTATGAGTCTCTGGGAAGTTCCCTGTGTTCAAATTTTCTTGTTCTATTGCTGTCCTTGTGGAGTTCCTGTCCTCTCCAGCTCTTACTATTTCCCACTTCTTACATAAAATTCCATTCACTCTGCCTGTCAGTTTAGAATTTTTTTTTTTCAATGCAGTTTATTCAGGAACCTTGAACAATCATCTGACCCTGAAGAAAGCCAGCCCACAGCTTAAATAGCCTCTGGGTATCCAACCCCAGCGTGCCACGTGGGCAATGCAGATAGGTCCACATACATGGAAGCAAGCCAGATCCTCAGCCTTAGCCAAATGTGGAGTTGTTTGTGACAGAGAGCACTAACCATCGGGAAGGTGGAAGGCAGAAACCAGCTCCATCTTTAAGGCGCGGCATTACGCAGCTCTCTACAGTTCCACCTTTTTGTATTAGACACATCAGGCAAGAGTAGAGGTCTGATCTCTGATATTAGAAATAAATTGGGACTTTGTACTGATGTTCATTTAGGTGTCATCCACCCAAAGAGCATCAGACCCTTCTGATACCTTTTTCTCAGAGGTGGGACCTGAGGCATCTACCCGCATGCAATCAGACATGCTCTTCTCTGGGTCGAAAGCTGCTGACCCTGAGTGCAGTGCTTAGCCTCTCATCCTGAGCGTAACATTTTAGCTTTTTATGGTAGCATGCTTGGGGAGACTGTCCTGCTTCAATGGCTGTAAAGGCCTGAATGGTCATGGCTGCATTACGCTGTTGTGAGACTCTAAAGGAATTAATGCTCAACTAAAAGGAGGCTTGATGGTGTTCAATCAGAGGATTGACCTCGTGCAGGAGCAAATTGATACCCTATGGCAAATCGCTCAACTTGGCTGTCAATGAAAGTAAGCTGGACTTTGAGTCACTAGCATACAACATGAGAATTTTTCCTGTGCTGCAAATCTGTCTAAACAATTGTCTAGCTATATTTTAGGTAATTGGACTAGAGAATTCGATACTATGGTGGAGCAGCTGAGAGTGGCCATTGTCACGGTAAATTCTACCAGAGTGGACGCAGGACTAGCCACAGGATTATCAACATGGATTGCTGCAGCCATGAATCATCTGAAGGAATGGGCGGGCATGGGAGCGTTAGCAGGCCTTCTGGTGTTGGTCTCCTTGGTTTGCCTGTGGTGTATATGCAAGAAATTTTTAAGAAAAATGATTCACGTAAATGTCTATGGACTTCACTATAACTAGATACCCACAATCAAAAAGTGGCCACTTTGGGGCTTTTTGATCTTGGATTGTCACAGAATTTATTTCCAAACCTTCTGGATTTGATGCATATTCTCTTTCTAGTGACGCTCTTCTCAAAATTGTTCAGATTTTATCATTGTCCTAACAGTTTTTTTGAGTTCCACAATTATTTGGTTAACTTGTAGCTTTTCCGGGTAAATATTTTAATGTTATCGTTTTACCTTAAACGTATTTAGATTGTTTTTGCAAGCATTAGGTAGCTTGTTCACCTTTTCCACGTTGTGACTCCACACATGTCACCCTGTAAGTGAGAACATCTGGATGCATACACGTGGGGTTTGATGAAGCCAAGCTTTCTTTGTATTTTACATATTTTACAAATATTACTAAAATGAAAGTAATGGGATATACTGGGTTTAACTTTTAAATGAATTTTCCAAAGTAATATCTTTAGTGTTTAAGTGAGAATCTTCATTTGTCGTTCTTGGGTGGATAGAGTTTCAGTGTGTCCCTAAAAGGCTTATGTGAAGGAAGCCTGTTTTTGGTTGTGGTGTTGTTCACACTTTAAAAGGTGAGACCTAATGGAAACCTGTCTCTCTAGGTGAGGGTGCTGCTCTTAAGGGGAGTGGGGGGGGTTGAGAGACGTGTTGAATGAATTCTTAAAGAGTAATCAATTTATGATTTTTGATATCCACCCAGGCAATTTGATTTCTTACTCTCAGAAACACTTTGGCCACAATGATGACAGCTGTCCAGGTGTCACATAATCAGTGGTTCCTTGACAGCTTGGGTATAAGGCTTATAATTTTTCTATCCTTCAAAATTTGACCTAAGTAAAATTTTAATAGATCATTCAGATTGGGTACCTCATCTGTAGTAATTAAAAATAGATAAATAAAGCTTTCCTTTGATAACATTATTCCAAAATTTTTAATTAAATTTTTATTTTTATATTAATTACAGTTTACTCACTTTGTATCCCAGATGTAACCCCCTCCCTTCTCCTCTCCCAATCCTATCCTTCCCCCCTCATCTCCTTCTATGCCTCTATCCAAGTCAACGGATATGGGAGGTCCTCCTCCCCTTCCATCTGACCCTAGCTTATCTGGTCTCATCTGAACTGGCTGCATTGACTTCCTCTGTGGCTTGGCAAGGTTGCTCCCCCATGCAGTGGAGGCAGTCAAAGTCACTGAGCTCAGATCAGAGACAGTCCCTGTTCCCCTTACTATGCTCTTGGATACTGAGTTGCCATGGGCTACATTATTCCTAACTTTAATCTGGAAATTTATCATACCTTTTAATGATTTTTTCTTTATTTCCACTTTAAAAATTATTTATATTTTATAAATTAGTTATTCACTTTGTATTCCCTCTGTAGCTCCCTCCCTCATCCTCTGCCAATCCTACCCTTTTCTCCTTTATCTCCTCTCATGTCCCTCCCCAAGTCCACTGAGAGGGGAGTTCCTCCTCCCCTTTCCATCTGACAGTAGCCTATCAAGTCTGCATTGTCTTCCTCTGTGCCATGGTAAGGCTGCTTCCCCATTAGGGGAGGTGATCAAAGAACCAGCTGCTGAATTCATGTCAGAGACAGTCCCTGTTCCCCTTACTAGGGTACCTACTTGGAGACAGAGCTGCCATGGGCTACATCTGTGCAGGGATTCTAAGCGTTCCAAGTTAACTCCATGCAGGGTCCTTTGTTGGAGTATCAGTCTCAGAAAAGACTCCTGTGCCCAGAATTTTTGGATCTGTTGCTCTCCTTGTGGAGCTCCTGTTCCCTCCAGGTCTTTCCATCTTCCCCTTCTTTCATAAGATTCCTTGCACTCTGCCCAAAGTTTGGCTATGAGTCTCAGTATTTCCTTCGATACCTTTCTAGGTAGTCTTTCAATAGCCCTCTGTGGTAGGCTCCTGTCCTGTTGCCTGTTTTTCCCTCTTCCTATGTCCATCCCCTTCACCTTTCTACATGAGGATTGATCATCTTATCCAGGATTCTCCTCCTTGCTCAGCTTCTTTAGGTGTACAGATTTTAGTATGTTGATCTTATATAATATGTCTCATATCCACTTATGAGTGAGTATATACCATGTGTGTCTTTCTGCTTCTGAAATACCTCACTCAGGATGATCTTTTCTATTTCTCACCACTTACCTGCAAATTTCATGATTTCCTTGTTATTTTAGTTGTTTTGCATATCTTCTTGTACAAGTAATTTTAATGGCACATGATGTTGGTAAAATAGCAAACAAATGATATTTTGGTATTTTTTCAGTGCCAGTTGACAGAAAGCTATCTGTAAAAATTAACACCATATCAACTCAATCATTCTATAGTAGTTCATTCATGGAAATCAAGCATTCTTTGAATTTGTCAAATCTTCTTTTATCCTATTGGTATAAGTTTACAGTTTCTAATGCTAACTTAAGTGAACCATTTTTCGTATCATACATTTAAATATGTAGTAAGCATGTTTTCTGACTACTTTAGAAATGATTCTGATGGACTCAAAATAAGACTGACTGAATAATAAAGTGGATATTGATTCCTTCAAACTTGATTTTTAATACATTAGCTACAGCACAGAAAATGTATAAATAGTAGTCTTTGTATCTGATATAATATATGAATTATTCAGACAGCGTAGATATTTTTATATTAGCCATGCTAGAAAATATTTGAAATTTTTCAAAATTATAATTATACACACAATTGTTTTTAATTGTTTCTTTAATGTATAAATTTTGACATCAGTACAAAGTCCCAATTTATTTCTAATATCAGAGATCAGACCTCTACTCTTGCCTGATGCATCTAAAACAAAAAGGGGGAACTGTAGAGAGCTGCGGAATGCTATGCCTTAAAGATGGAGCTGGTTTCCGCCTTCCACCTTCCCGATGGTGAGTGCTCTCTGTCACGAACAACTCCACATTTGGCTAAGGCCTAGGATCTGGCTTGCTTCCATGTATGTGGACCTATCTGCATTGCCCACGTGGCACGCCTGGGTTGGCTACCCAGAGGCTATTTAAGCTGTGGGCTGGCTTTCCCCAGGGTCCGAGGATTGTTCAAAGTTCCTGAATAAACTGCATTGAAAAAAAAAAAAAAACTACACTACTAAAAAAAAAAAAAAAAAAAAAAATTTGAAATTGTACTTTTGTGCAGAAAATAACACTCCATATGACTATAAAAAGGGTTTCTTATTCTAGTTCTTTGAATAAATATAATAAAATTAATATTTTAGATGTTTTAGAATTACTATGTTTAATCTTATTTAATTGTCAACTGAATATGCAAGCAAGACTGTAATGTAAAAGAATATATAAGGCATTGTTTAAACCCAAGACTTGCAGATTAAATATTAATTGGTGCTACTTACATACTTAATCTTTCTAATAAAAATCATTTTGTGAGTAAATATTTATTATTAATTACTAGACTATGACTAGACCTATAAACAAGGCATGGCTTGGGTCAGTAAAATTTTAATTCACTAATACAACTCATAATTATTGATGTATTAATGTGAATACCACACCACCATTAATTAACTGAATCCTTACATAAACTGGTGGTGTTCATTATGTTACCTTCTCTCTATCACAGTTCTGTGTGCCAAGTTGAAGAGAATTTAAACAATTGCTACAAATTATAAAACAAATGATGCAGCCAGTCTTCTCTATAAAATCCTGAGATGTGGTTGTGTCATGCTCTGGGCTTGGTGATGGGACTCATCTATTTTCCCAGATGACACCCACATAATATATGTAATTATAGGACATATGATGGTCCCTTGTAAATGCTTTTTTCTATTTGACTATTTGTCATAAGTAATCTTTATTATTTATTTCTTTCAAAAAAGTAAACGACATACATATAAGCAATCTTTGTGATTTCTAGAGCCATCATTAGATTGCCATAGTTAGTATTTCCGTGACATAATTGAACACACACATATATGTGTGTGTGTGTGTGTGTGTACACATATCTACGTAGTATATATATATAACATATATATATAAAACATATATATATATATATATATTCTATGTCTTTGCTGCAATGGTTACCAAGATGAGCTTGGCACATTAGCTTGCTCAGATTAGTAAAATATACCACTTATAAAACATGACAAATTTCAAATTTTGTAATTAATTATGTAATCTGGCGCCTTTTCTATGAGCTCAGAATACAGGAACTAAACTCATGAGGCTACTATTGGACTTTTCACTTGCAGATCCTCATACAGAAAAAAAAAAAATTTTTTTCATCATGTAGATATTGATGCATGTCAGCTGGATAGCTGACTTGAACTATCATATAAATAAAAATTCAAAAAATGATTTAGATTAGGGTAAGGACGCATAAGGAAACGTATCAATTACAATGCTTACTATGTTAATGAGTTAGCCATATGCTTGTTTTGTATATTCTGTGTTAGATTACTTAAATCAAACAGCTAACTCTTTTGGTAACAGATGAATAGTTTATGATATATGAAATATGTGCTTAAGGGAGTTACTGAGGTTTAAAATTTCAAAAATAGAAATTTCTGTTATTTCTGTGTCAAATGCCTCTGGTAACCCATGTCACATTTTCCAACACAATTTTGATTTTAGCTGTACTTGCAAGAGAGACCCAACATGGAGCTTAGGTAGTTCTTACCCTACCTAGTAAATTCATATGTCCTTTTTTCTCAAAGTATTATCAGAAATCAAGAAAACCATAGAAATCATCTAGTTTCTGTCTTATGAATGCACAGGTCTTCCAAGGTATTCTACTCCCTTGGTCCTATCAACAGGTTGCCATCCCACTGAGCTGTTACTCTCCTCCCCTTCACACAGCCAAGCTCACAGGGCTCCCCTTCACCGTTCAGCTGTCATAGGGCACCGCATTCTTGAAATCAACAGTGATTACCAAAAACACAAACTTCTTTAAACAATATTTAATTTCCTTTTTTCCTCTTTCAACCCCTTCATTGCTGATTCCTGGAATCACCTGTTTTTGACCACACATGATCTAGTCCTTGTTTCAATCACTGATTTTGATGGTCATCAAGAAACTGCTACATTATTATTAGACCTGAAATTCACTGCACAGCTCAAACTGGCCTCAGACTCACAAGCCTCTTCCTGAGTCTGTGGTGACTGGCATGCACAATCTACCACTCATGGCTTTAATACCTTCAGTTTTAAAGTTATATGTAATTATCGTTATTTTTGTCTATGTAAGCCAGGAGAGGTTATTTCTCAAAATGTTGTATTTGTATGTAGTATATTTCAAGGCAGAACAGACAACATATGTATCAACATATTTACAGCAATACCAACACAATGCACAAGAAATTTTGTTGATTTGTTCTAAATTATATTATTTCATAAAATGAAATTCATTTTGGAATATATTAAAATGACATCTCTTATTTTTTCTTATTTAAAAATTACTTTTTACTCTTGTATCTTTGTTTATTCAAACATAATTTAGAATAAATCAACAAAATTACTTGTATTTTATTTGAAATCATATTATCTCCATAAACAAAAGACAAGGATTAAATTCTTTAAAATTTGCTTCAGTTTATCAAAATTTATAATGTCATGTTTGGTTGTTATAGAAGCCTCTTCTTTTTTAATGAGAGACAGAAAAGGAGTAAATTGAGAGGGGAGCAGAGGTGGGGAGGAATTGGGAGAAATAGACGGAGGTGAAACCATATCCAAGATACAGAATACTAGAGAGAAAAAAAAACTATAATTAAGAAAAAAAAAAGAAATTAAGAAAAGAAACTCAGTCATATGGTCCAGAGTGGCCTTTTCAATAAAGATTGCATATATTTCTAAACAATTATGTCTGGTTTATACAATTATGACCTTAAAATTAATGATCCTACATCCTTCTCTATCTATTTGAAGTCTGAGTAAAGCACAGAAGCAAGAAATTCTCAGAGCAGCTGCAGAATTAAATAGCTCAGCAGTTAAAGCAAGTATTGCTTTTACAATGAACCTGAGTTCAGTTCTTGACACTGAAGTCATGCAGCTCCCAACTGCTCTTGTATTTAGCTCCAGATGATCAAACGCCTTGAGTCTCTGTGGGCACCTGAATTAAGATGAATACACCCCCTCACAGACACAGAAACACACACAATTAAACAACAAAAATAAAATTATTTTTAAAAGCAAGCATTTGGATTTCAGATTGGTACAAGTTAGTGTGTTTCTGGTAACATTTTTTAACATTGCCTTCTCTTGATCTAATGATATTAAAACATGCTTATATAATATGGAATTATTTTTTTGCCAATAGCCACACCACAATAAAGATATCATTTAGATGAGAGAACAGACTGCAAGATTTTATTTTTTATTATTTATGTTCATCTCAGCAGTCTTAATGACAGTTCACACTGCTAATCATTTAATTCTTTAATATAAACAAAAGTATGTGAAGAAATAAAATGTAAATGATGTCTCTAAATGAAGTCCAGATTTCTGAAAGACTAGTTCTACTTGCTACAGAAATCTATAGGACACACACGTGTGTGATTTACTTATATATGTATGTGCGTGTATGTATATACACACATATGTATACATATATACACAAATCTATAATAGCATTAATAGATATTATAATTGTATATATTGTAGTTAATATGTATTTTATATATACATCCACAAGACAGTTTGAAAATTTCTTGTTTTTCAACTTGTTTTATAAATGATTAAGTGTGTGATCTCTGCTTGTCATCATAATTTTTACTTCAGATTTAAGCCCTTTAATGTTATGCATTTTACTCTTAATTTCAAGATATAATATTTATAATGATTAGCTCATTCTTTTTGTATGTGTGTTGATGTTTAACCTACATGTTTGTCTGCATGAAGTCATAAGATTCCCCAGAGCAGGAGTTACAGAGAGTTATAAAATGTCAAGTGTATGATCAGTCACTGCCTTTAACTGCTGAGCTATCTCTCCAGCCCAAGATTTAATATTTTGTCATCATCGTTTCATTTTCATATTTCTTCCCTGGAAATTAAAGGTAATTTATACTCTAATCAACTAAAAATGTGACAATCTCTGAAACATCTAACATTAATATCTCAGTTAAGATTCAGTACTGTTACATGTAAATAAAAGCCTCACGTGAATAAGTTTTAAGAATACAATTCAAGTACTGAAGTGAATATTAGATTCTGTTCAATAAAAGGCATACTTCAAAAGTTTTAAAATGTTGAACAGGGTGATAAGTATGGATCTATTTGAATTTTTCTACATGGAGGCATCCAGTTAGACAAGCACCATTTGTTGAAGATGCTCTCTTTTTTCCATTGAATGGTTTTGGCGTCTTTGTCAAAAATCAGGTGTCCATAAGTGTGTGGATTTATGTCAGGGTCTTCTATTCAATTCTATTGACCCACCAGTCTGTTTCTATGCCAGTACCATGCAGTTTTGAGTATTGTTGCTCTATAGTACAGCTTGAGATCAGAGATGGAGATACCTCCTGAAGATCTTTTACTGTAGAGAATTGTTTTAGCAGTTCTGGGTTTCTTGTTGTTCTATATGAAGGTGAGAATTTTTCTTTCAAGGTCTGTAAAGAATTGTGTTGGTAATTTGATGAGAATTGCATTGAATCTGTAGATTGCTTTTGGTAAGATGGCCATTTTTACTATATTAATCTTGCCAAGCCATGAGAAACTGTGGTACATCTGCACAATGGAATATTACTCAGCAATAAAAAAACAAGGAAATCATGAAATTTGCAGGTAAATGGTGGGATCTGGAAAAGATCATCCTGCGTGAGCTATCCCAGAAGCAGAGAGATGCACACGTTATATATTCACTCATAGAGACATATAATATAGGATAAACCTACTAAAATCTGTACACCTAAAGAAACTAATCAAGAAGGAGGACTCTTGCTAAAATGCTCAATTCCTATCCAGAAAGTCAAAGAGGATGGACATCAGAAGAAGGAGAAAAGAGGGAACAAGTCAGGAGCCTGCCACAGAGAACTTCTGAAAGGCTCTGCCCTGCAGACTATCAATGCAGATGCTGAGACTTATGGGCAACCTTTGGGCAGAGTGCAGGGAATCTTAGGAAAGAAGTGGGAAACAGTAAGATCTGGAGAGGACAGGAACTCCACAAGGAGAGCAACAGAACCAAAAAATCTGAGCACAGGGTTCTTTCCTGAGACTGATACTCCAACCAAGGACCATGCATGGAGATAACCTAAGACCCCTGCACAGATGTAGCCCATGGCTGTTCAGTATCCAAGTGGGTTTCATTGTAATAGGAACAGGGGCTGTCTCTGACATGAACTGATTGGCCTGCTCTTTAATTACCTTCCCCTGAAGGGGAAGCAGCATTACCAGGCCACAGAAGGAGACAATGCCGCCACTCCTGATGAGACCTAATTGACTAGGATCAGAAGGAAGGAAAAGAAGACCTCACTTATCAGTGGACATGGGGAGGGGCATGCATGCAGAGGGTGGAGGAAGGGAGGGATTGGGAGGGGAGGAGAGAGGGAACCACAGGGAGGATACAAATGAATAAAGTGTACTTAATAAAGAATAAAAAAAATTTGAACAGGTCTAAATATTCTTATGTTGGGGGGAATTATCATTGTTAAAAACATGTCCACACTTCCTAATACAATATGTACACTACCTACATAATAATAGCATAAAATTGGAAATTAGCTGGAAAAATATTTTTTTAAAAAAATTATTATATTATTTTTATAATTTATTCACTTTGTATCTTTGCTGTGGCCCCCTCCCTCATCTCCTCCTAGTCTCATCCTCCCTCATTCTTTCAGCTCTTATGTCCCTCTCCTGGTCCACTGATAGGGGAAGTTCTCCTCCCCTATTTTCTGATCCTAGTCTATCAGGTCTCATCAGCACTGTCAGGATCCTCTTTCTCTGTGGCCTAGTAAGGAGGAAGTGATCAAAGAGCAGGCAACCAAGTTCATGCCAGAGACTGCTCCTGTTTCCCTTACTAGGGCAGCACAGGGAGAAGGAGCTGCCCATGGGCTTCATTGGAGCTGGAGGTCTAGGTCCTTTCAATACATGGTCCTTGATTGATACATCAGTCTCTGAAGGACCCCAGGGCCCAGGTTTTATGATTCTGTTCCTCTCTTTGTGAAGCTCCTTTCCCCTCCAGGTTTTTCTATCTCACTCCTTTTCCATAAAATTCCTTGCACTCTGCCCAAAGTTTGCCTATGAGTCTCAGCATCTGCTTCCATACATACCCTTATGGGCAGAGCCTTTCACAGGGCTTCCGAGGAAGGCTCCTCTACTGTTTTCTGTCTTCTCTTATTTCTGATATCTATTATGTTTGCCCTTCTGAAAGAGGATTAAATATCTTCCATAGATCCTCCTTATTGTTTAGCTTCCATAGGAGCATAGGTTTTAATATATTTATCCTATATTACATGGCTAATACCTACTTATAAGTGAGTATATACCATGTGAAAAGCCCTCCTGTGTACAAAAGATAAAAGGACTAAGAAAGAAACCAGGCAAACAATACCTTTCACAATAGCCACACTAACCAAGCAAGTGAAAGACCTGTATGCAAAACAAACAAACAAACAAACAAAGAAAACAAAACAAAACAACTTGGGTAGGATTAATACAGTGAAATGGCCATCCTACCAAAAGCAATCTGCAGATTCAATGTAATTCTCAGCAAAATACCAGCACAATTCTTTACAAACTTTGGAGGAACTATTCTTAATTTCATATGGAAAAACAAAAAACAGATTAGTTAAAACAATCCTGTACAATAAAACTTCTTTTATGTAAGAAGTGGGAAATAGTAAGAGCTGGAGAGGACAGGGTCTCCACAAGGAGAGCAACAGAACAAGAAAATTTGAACACAGGCAACTTCCTAGAGACTCATACTCCAACCAAGGACTATTCATGGAGATAACCTAGAACCCCTGCACAGATGTAGCCCATGGCAGGTCAGTGTCCAAGTGGGTTATATAGTAATGGGAAGAGGGACTGCCTCTGGCATAATCTGATTGGCCTGCTCTTTGATCACCTCTCCCTGAGGGGGGAGCAGCCTTACCAGGCCACAGAAGATGACAATGTAGCCACTTTTGATGTGAACTGATAGACTAAGATCAGAAAGGAGAGGAGAACCTCCCCTATCAGTGGACTTAGGGAGGGGCATGCATGCAGAAAGGGGAGGGAGGGTGGGATCGGGAGGGGAGGAGGGAGAGGCTTATGGGGGATACAAAATGAATAAAGTGTAATTAATAAAAAAAAAAAAAACTTCTTCTGGAGGTATCTCCATCCCTAATCACAAGTTGTACCTTAGGGCAACAGTAATAAAAACTGCATGGTGTTGGCATCAAAACAGATGAGTGGATCAATGGAATTGAATAGAATATCCAGAAATAAACCCACACACTTACATATACTTGATTTTTGACAAAGAAGCAAACCCTCAAAATGGAAAACAAAAATTGCTTCTTCAACAAATGGTGCTGGTCTAACCATGATGTCTACATGTAGTAAAATGCAAATTCATTCATATTTTTTACCCTTCATGAAACGAAAGTCAATGTGGATCAAAGACCCCAACCTAAAACAAGACACACTAAATCTATTAGAAGAAAATTGGGGAAGAGTCTTGAAACATTGGCATGGGAAACTCTTTTAAAATCTGTGGGCTACCAGAAGACATTGATGAATTTAATGCAATTCAGAGGATACAACAAAGCAAACAAAGTAGAAAGTAGCCAGCATCATGGTTCTTCAATTTCAACGACATGCCAAAAATACAGTTGTTAAAATCATGTAGTGTAAGTGTGAAAATGCATTTTAATATTAATCAGATAAATACCTCAGCACAAAGCCAGACCTATGTGCTTAAATCACTGCACACACACACACACATACACACACACACACACACACACACACACACACACACATACGGACACACATGCTCAGAGGTAAGGAACAAAAACCTGTATGAAAGTACCTCTAGAAAGTTGTTTTTGATGTGGTAACACACATGTGGCATCTTACTTCATTTCATGAAGAGTACTCAAACATCTTAAGACCAAACACCATGGCACTTGTAAGTAATTGGAGACTTAATTGCATTTACCTTTACAAAGATTCTTTTCAATACTATCCCAGAATTCTACCATTCAGAAAGAAAGTATGGATGACAAAGTGTCTTTGTGGTATGTTGGAACATCTTTTGGTTATATGCCCAGAGTGGTGTAGCTGGGTCTTGAAGTAGAACTATTCCCAATTTTCTGAGAAATTGCCAAATTGATTTCCAAAGTGTTGTGCAGGTTTGTACCCCCACCAGCAATGGAGGAGTGTTCCCATTGCTCCACATCCTCTCCAGCATGTGCTGTCACAAGAGTTTTGGATCTTAGCCATTATGATGGGTATGAGACTGACTCTTAGAGTCATTTCAATTTGCATTTTCCTAATGAGTAAGGACTTTAATCATTTCTTTTTTTTTCATCATGAATTTTATTTTATTATATTGATTTTTGTAGTTTTCACCAAGTTCTCTTCTTTATTTCTATTTTTTATTTTAATCACAGGTGATTCACTTGTATCCCAGCTGTAGGCTCCTCCTTCTTTCCCATTCCAATCCCACCCTCCTTCCCTCATCTCCTCCCTGCCCCCTTTCAAGTCCACTGATAGGGGAGGTCCTCCTCACCTTCCATCAGATCCTAGCTAATCAGTTTTCTTTAGGATTGGCTGCAATGTCCTTATTTGTGGCCTAGCAAAGCTGATCCACCCTTGGGGTGGAGGGGAAGCTCAATGAGACAGTCATTGAGTTGACATCAGAAATAATCCTTGTACCACTTACTAGGACACCCACTTGGATACTAAGCTAATATGGGCTACATGAGAGCAGGGGTTTTAGGTTATATCCATGCATGGTCCTTGGTTGTAGAAACAGTCTCATAGGAGACCCCTGTGCCCTGATATATTTGGTTCTTGTGGAACTCCTTGTCAACTCTAGGTCATATGAACTCTCTTTTCTTCTATATGATTCCCTGCACTCTGCTGAAGGTTTGGTTAGGAGTCTCAGCATCTGCTTTGATACACTGCTAGGTAGAGTCTTTCAGATGCCCTCTGTGGTAGGCTCCTGTCCTGTTACTTGTTTTCTTCTACTTCCAATGTTGATCCCCTTTGTCTTTCTAGGTGAAGATTAATCATTTTACCCAGGTCCTCTTTCTTGTTTATCTTCTTCAGGTGGACAGATTTTAATACGTTTATCCTATCTTATAGGTCTAGTATCCACTTAAGTGCTTCTAGGCCATTACAGTGTCCTCTGTTGAGAATTCTTTATTTAGTTTAGTACCCCATTTTTAAATGGAATTTTTTGGTTTGTTGGTGTCAAGTTTCTTGAATTCTTTACATATTTTTATTGTCAGATGTAGAGTTGGTAAAGATCTTTATCCATTCCTTTGGCCATTTTTTCCTATTCACGGTTTCCTTTGCCTTATATAAGATTTTCAGTTTCATAAGGTAACATTTAACATTTTTTTTTAATCTTAAAACCTGAACTGTTAGTGTTCTGTCCAGGAAGTTGTCTCATGTACCAATGTGTTAAAGGCTTTTCCCTACTTTCTCTTCTATTAGATCTAGTTTATTCAGCAGTAGATGTATTAGTTAAGACACAGTACACTGTTTAAATGGAATTTTATGAAAAAAGTGGGAAATTGCAAGAGCTGGAGAGGACAGGAACTCCACAAGGAGAGCAACAGAACAAGAAAATTTGAACACAGGGAACTTCCCAGAGACTCATACTCCAACTAAGGACTATTCATGGAGATAACCTAGAACCCCTGCACAGATGTAGCCCATGGAAGTTCAGTGTCCAAGTGGGTTCCATAGTAATGGGAAGAGGGACTGCCTCTGACATAATCTGATTGGCCTGCTCATTGATCACCCCCCCGAGGGGGGAGCAGCCTTACCAGGCCACAGAAGATGACAATGCAGCCACTTCTGATGAGAACTGATAGTCTAAGAAAGACGGAGAGGAAGACCTCCCCTATCAGTGGACTTGGGGAGGGGCATGCATTCAGAAAGGGGAGGAAGGGTGGGATCTGGAGGGGAGGAGGGAGGGGCTTATGGGGGGATACAAAATGAATAAAGTGTAAATAATAATAATAATAATAATAATAATAATAAGTATAGAATGTAAACATGGCTGCACAACAAACTCAAAATAATTTGAAGCAAAATGACAGTCTGTCTTAAAATAAAATTATTATCATGTGTAAGCTAGCATTTGAAGGTTCAGATGAAGAATTTATTTTTTGAGATGGCACATAAGTACATCTTTTTTTTTTCATTTTCTTCCTTCAAGCCCCTATTATATACTTTGCCTTATTCTTTCACAAATTCAAAATATGTAGAAAATTTCAATTGAAGGTGAACTATTTCTAAACTAATTCAGTATGCCATCGGCGAGCCTCAAGAGTATGCTCTCTATGCCTCAGCTTCTCCAAATAGGAAATTGATGCTTAACTTCAAATGAATAACTAAAGTATCCTATTTTAAAATTTTTATCCCATCTATGTGAATCTGAACTTAAAAAACAAACAAACAAAAGCAAAGAAAAATGCTAAATGAGTAAGTCTTCATTCAATTCAAACTTAGAGCTTGCATAATACAACTTGGGTAACATACATGAAACTAATTGAAAGGAGAGAGATAAAGACAGAGAGAAAAAGAGACTGTATGGAAGGTTCTCTTTCCAACTGAGCAATTTAATCAAGCAACAGTCTAACAAAAACAGTATCAAGGCTAGTCTGTGTCCTTTCACAAGGTTGACAGCTTGAGACAGAATGTAAAAAGTATATTTAGAAGGTAAGTTCAGGCTCTATGAAATTTTGTTTCTGATTAAACATTTTGTTATTATTTTTTTCTTTGAATATCTCTATGTTGAATCCTTGTAATCTGACTTTTGAAGGAAGAAGAAAATGCAGGTGGGAACCCTGAATTCCTTTCTCATGCATACACAGGTAATTGAATAGTTGACAGTGCTTCATAAAGTGTCGTTTCAGGTTAAAGGAAAATTATTTTAAAGGTGAAAAGAGGCAGGCAACTTCAGTGTGTTTTCTATTAAACAGCACTACGTACTTGAGAAAAGTCGTGGAAATATTCCTAAATGTGTTTTTACTGTCTCTGTGACCTTGTATTCTTTGATCTACAACGGAAATTTGGCAAATTGTTTACTGACTACTCTGACACCTAGAAAAACAGCCATGTTACCACAAATGTTGCCTCTTTGTAAGAAAATATATTTTTTCACCTGTGATACCCTGATGCTGGTATTTACTTTAATCTTTATCTGTAGCAATTTTTTTCTCTGTCAGTAATTTTGGGTTTACTGTTAATTTTCAACTTCATTTCACAAATTGGTAGGGATTCTTGAATTTCATCCGCAACACTGTCATAATTTAGATTATAAAATATGGGTGAAAGTCTCACAGCCTCTTACTCAAACACTGAAAAATCTTTGTCAAGCAGCACAAAAGTACATTTGCATTAATAGCTTTAGCAAATTGTTGGAATTAGAAGACAGATACAGTCTTTTGCATTAGAAATGGGCTGATCATATAAAAATTCCCTCATTTACTACAAAAGAGGCGTCAAGGAAATGACAAAGTATTTATGGGTCTATTTTATCATACTGATTTCAATACTTATATTCTAAATTAAAGGAACAGTTTTTTGTGATTATTTTAAAAGCTATAACATAGTCCTTGTGTAGTTCTGGTAGTTAACCAGCATTATAAGCTAATTAAGGAAACCAACCAAAGAGATTACACATACAACTTCCTTTAGCGATTTTTTTCCAAGTTCTTGAGATGTTACCATACGTTTAATTGACACACTGCAACTTCAAAAAATTCCACTATTTTTATGTATTTACTGAGGACAAAAAGTTATGATAATTCTAAATTGAATAATAAAAAGCAAGTGCTCAAGAAACATAATATTATTCTTACTAATTGTAACAATATTTGTATTTGTTTTAGTGAGAATGAAATCAAGGTCCATGCATGTAAGAAGTAAATGCTGTACCATAGACCTCTATTTGCATTTAGCCCAGGAATTATTGAAAGATAAGGCTTATGGGAAATGTCATGCTGAAAACTAAACTAAATAAATTTGATGAAAATGAGATCATGACAATGGTTTAATGCCAACAATAGGTCAAAATACAGAGCTACATACTGACAACATGGTAATCTGATATTTTACTGAATATTCCTTGATATGTAATGTCATTTATTTTATTCTCACATAAATGAAGCATTTGTTACAATTTACATTTTTTCAGACTTTTCCTGCATTATTGATTTATTGGTTTTTGAGAATGTGGATAAAACATCCACTTACTGTACTAATTCTAAGCTACATCTCTTCGTATTTTGTCACACAGAATGCAAAGTATAATAATGGAATAGAACTGAAATTTGAAAGCTAGGAACCAGAAAATGAGAATAGACAGTCCTCCTATTAGATCCAATAATCAATGGCCTTAAAATTGCTTTCATAAATGACAAAAATCTACATCTAAAAGTTCAAAAGCAACCAGCATAAACCTCATATGTGTGAACCCAAGTGTTCACATATAGTAGTTAATTTGAAAATATGCTGAATAGAGAAAAATAATACTCAGTAGTAATTACAAAGTCACTGATAAAATGAAATTCACAAATAGTTTTTATTTTTATCATAGCAAACATTATAATGATAATAGAATAATGAAAGGTAGTATAAAATGTACTTGACTTGATGGAGGTTTATGAACCCAAGTAATGCTTTTGTTAATTTTTATTTTATTTTTATTAATTACAGTTTCTTCACTTTGTATCCCAGCTGTAGCCCACTCTCCCATCTTCTTTCTATCCCACCCTTCCTCCCTGATCTTCTCCTATGCCCCTCTCCCAAGCTAATGATAGGGGAGGTCCTCTTCCCCTTCCATCTGACCAGGGTCTATCAGGTCTCATCAGGTCTGGCTTCACTGTCTTCCTCTGTGGACTGGTAAGGCTGCTACGCCCTCAGGTGGAGGTGACTAAAGAGCCAGCCTATGAGTTCATGTCAGAGATGGTCCCTGTTCCTATTACTAGGTAACCCTCTTGGACAGTGAGCTGACATGGGCTACATCTGAGCAAGGGTTCTAGGTTATCTCAATGCATGATTCTTTTTTCGAGTATCAGTCTCGTAAAAGACCCCTGTGCTCAGATTTTTTTGTTCTGTTGCTCTCCTTGTGGAGCTCAAGTCTACTCCAGGAGGTTCTATCCCCACTTCTTTCATAAGAATCCATGCACTCTGCCCAAAGTTTGGTGGCAATGAGTCTCAGCATATGTTTTCTCTCTCTCTCTCTCTCTCTCTCTCTCTCTCTCTCTCTCTCTCTCTCTCTCTCTCTCATGAGATTTTATTTATTTATTTATTTTTAATATTAGTTACAGTTTATTAACTTTGTATCCCAGCTGTATCCCGCTCCCTCATTCCTTCTCAATTCCACCCTCCCTCCCTCATCTCCTCCCTGTCCCTTTCTAAGTCCACTGATAGGGGAGGACCTCCTCCCCTTTCATCTGACCCTGGTTTATCAGGTATCTTCAGGCCTGGCTGCAAACTCTTCCTCTGTGACATAGCAAGGCTGCTCCTCCCTTGGGAGAGGGGGAGGTCAAAGAGCCAGCCATTGAGTTCATGTCAGAAATAGTCCCTGTTCCCCTGTACCCATTTGGACACTGGTCGGCATGTGTTTTGATACCTTGCTGGGTAGAGTCTTTCAGAGGCCCTCTGTGATAGGCTCCTGTCCTGTTCCCTGTTTTCTCACTCTGCAGATGGAGAGGGATTTGGAAAGGTTTTGTGAGAGGTTCAGGGAGGGGAAAGAACATGTTCTGATTATAGTTTACGAAAAAAATAATGAAAAAGAAAAGAAAAAAGAAAACATAAATTTCTTTTTTTTTTTTTTTTTTTTTTTTTTTGCCAGATCATGAAATACTTTATTCTTTTTTTTTTTTTTTTTTTCAATGCAGTTTATTCAGGAAGATTGAACAATCCTCGGGCCCCGGGGAAAGCCAGCCCACAGCTTAAATAGCCTCTGGGTAGCCAACCCAGGCGTGCCACGGGGGCAATGCAGATAGGTCCACATACATGGAAGCAAGCCAGATCCTCAGCCTTAGCCAAATGTGGAGTTGTTCGTGACAGAGAGCACTCACCATCGGGAAGGTGGAAGGCGGAAACCAGCTACATCTTTAAGGCATAGCATTCCGCAGCTCTCTACAGTTCCCCCTTTTTGTTTTAGACGCATCAGGCAAGAGTAGAGGTCTGATCTCTGATATTAGAAATAAATTGGGACTTTGTACAGATGTTCATTTAGGTGTCATCCACCCAAAGAGCATCAGACCGTCCGATACCTTTTTCTCAGAGGCGGGACCTGGGGCATCAACCCGCATGCAATCAGACTTGCTCTTCTCTGGGTCCAAAGCGGCTGACCCTGAGTGCAGTGCTTAGCCTCGCATCCTGAGCGTATCATTTTAGCTTTTTATGGTATCCAACCATGCTTGGGGAGAATGTCCTGCTTCAATGGCTGTAAAGGCCTGAATGATCATGGCTGCATCACACTGTTGTGAGACTCTAATCTTGCATATATACCACAGGCAAACCAAGGAGACCAACACCAGAAGGCCTGCTAACGCTCCCATGCCCGCCCATTCCTTCAGATGATTCATGGCTGCAGCAATCCATGTTGATAATCCTGTGGCTAGTCCTGCGTCCACTCCGGTAGAATTTACTGTGACAATGGCCACTCTCAGCTGCTCCATCGTAGTATCGAATTCTCCAGTCCCAATTACCTAAAATATAGCTCGACAATTGTTTAGACAGATTTGCAGCGCAGGAAAAATTCTCATGTTGTATGCTAGTGACACAAAGTCCAGCATACTTTCATTGACAGCCAGGTTGAGCGATTTGCCATAGGGTATCAATTTGCTCCTGCAAGAGGTCAATCCTCTGATTGAACACCATCAAGCTTCCTTTTAGTTGAGCATTAATTCCTTTATGTACAACTAAGGCATGAGCTACATTGGCTAAATGATTATTCAGGGTCTGAGCAGTCTGCCCAGTATGACTCATGGCTAATGCCCTGGTGGTAGCTCCAACAGCCGTCAATGAGATGGTAGTAACAATGGTGGCTGTAGTTCCAAGATCCCTTTTCTGTCTGAAGAGAGTCATAGCGTGAGGGGCATCAATGGGCATAGGCACCCAGTGAGGCATGCGAGTAACCAGGGCATACCTAACTTTACTAGCATTCCAGCATTGGGCAAAAAAGCAAGTATCATTACCACAATTACTTGGCTCTATCTGGCTAATAATGAATAAAAATGGGGGATATAGACAAACAGGTGTGGGCTTATAGGAAATATTATGAGAAGCCTTAACCCCTCATTGGAACATCCTGCGTCAGTTCTAGAACTAGCAGTGGTGGTGTCCGAGGTCTGAGTAGGTTCAGGAGACCATTGCCCCCAGGGGCGAGACGTGCTCCATGCCAATTGACTATTTTCTAAACCTTTTAAATTGTGGTTCAACTTATTGGAAATTGTGCCTGGCTTCCTGAACTCCTTCAGTGCCGTCCCCAGCTTCAGAGGCTTTGGGAGCTCCAGGACCTTCTATTAAGTGATGGGAAGCTGAGGCTCTCAACAGTCTGAGACACAAGGATGTTCTGCAGAACAGATTAGATAAGGGAACAAAAGGACTTTAAGACCTCTGAAGGCCTGGAGAGATAAGATGCCACCACATTCTGGTAAACCATGAAACTGGGTGGAATGACATCTCTGTCATGTAATGGCACAGGAACAGTCAGTGGCTTGTTATTTTAAGCTTTATCCTTGAGTTATTGCCTACCCAGAGAAAATCTCCAGGAAGGAAAGTTTAACTTCCTGCCCTTGACTTTCTCTTACAAGACAGCATGTGCCATGTTCTTTATGTATTAGTAAAAACAACCTAGAAGCAGTGCAGTAAATGACATTTAGCACAATGCTATTATCATCACAGAGTGACAAATTTCAGAATATGAGACATTACAAAACAATATGACCAAATTATCTAAAGGTCAAAATTCAAAAATCTAGCATTGAACACATATCAGCCAAATTCATTTCTCCCTTCTTGTCTCTCTCCCTTGTCTTTCTTTTCCCTTCTTCTCCCTCTCATTTGTCATGTAGGGCAAATATTTTCATGGCCGTGATTTGGTCATTATTCTTTGTTTCCAGAGGACATTCTGTAGCTTGCAAGTTGCATAAATGGAAGCTGATATTCTCTTTATGACAGTTTGTGCTAAAAGTTTGAACGCTTAACTAAGGAAAAGATTTTTTTTTAAACATCTCTCAGTAAAATTGAGTTGTGGCTAAGACACAAGTAAGAGGGAGATGTGGACAACCTTCTGCCTGAATCCAGGCCGTGATTTGTTAATGAAGGCCATTGGCATGACCAATAGACTCTTTAAATTCTTTATTGCATGCAGTTTTCTCTTGTGATGATACCTCAAGGGAACTTGTCTTAGCAAACTTCAAGTCCTTGTAATTTAAATACTTTATCCCCTTTTACACTGTAACATGAAAATGGTAGGGCAGTAATATGATTTATTCACCATGACTATTCTCTGCCCATCAACTCCTTAACGGCCCTTTGTTTGACAGTCATTTTTTTGTCATTTATTTAGAATTTACTTGTTCATGTTTTTAGCCAGTTTATTCATGTGGTAATTGCCCTCATACATCTTAGACAATTTGCAGTAGATATATTAAACACCATTATTAGAGCAACATCATGAAGAATCAAACACTGTCTACAAGGCAACGGAACTCAACCACCCTTGGATGCCATAAAATTCTATTCTTTCTCACTGAATGTGTACATTTTATTACTTTTACTAGTAAAGAGGGGGAAAAAAAGACAGATGGCACAGAGTGGGACCTAGGAAAATCACTTACAGTGAAATCCATTTAAAAACCCCTGCTAATAAAGCTTTTTCTCTACATATGGGGCTGATTTTTCCAAGAAAGGGGTGAGTTGTTCTTCATTTTTCCAGGAAGTTTAACTCTTTGAATACCCTAGGGCACTTTATGGTGCATTAAATTATACCAAATAGCCTGAAAGAATTAATACACTTTCCAAGTCAAGTCTTTTATTTCTTTCTGCTGGGTAACATCAGGCCATTGATCATATTAAAGGGTCTAACCAACTCCCACCAGGCACTCTCCCTGATGTCAGAGCTCACCAGGTGTGGTGGTTTCCTTTTTTGAGTTCCAATAAACTTTATAAGACCTATTCAACATCACTCAACTAAGTCACATAATGACAAATTTATAACCCATTGGAGCTAAATGATGTCAGTGATTGTGCCTATTGCTATTAAGTATATTAAAAAATAAAGCCATCTCAGCAACACATGCCCAAATGGTATTATTCAGTCTTTATCATCCCTAAACAAAGAAAGAACTTCATCCTGCATTATCTTTATTTTAATTATGTCTGCATCCAATTGATCTTATAAAATAAGGAAGCTAGTCAGGCCTTTTATCCCACCTCAGGGAGTCCACAGAACAAGAAACCTGTCACTAATTCCTTCTACCTTGCAGGCAAAACTCCTTCACCCAATTAACCAAGACCAGGTGCACCCTCCAGTGAGTGTGAGGAATGCACAGAAATCACAAATGCTCCTTCCATCTTGGCAGAAAGGAGGCCAGCCTGCACCTGATTAGCAGGTTTTGCTGGAGTTGCAAAACATTTAGTAAACTGACTTAAGTTTCCAGATGAAATTTTGGAAATACTGTGGGTGTTATTATGTAAATAATAAATTTTCTTGCCTAACAATATCCACAGAACTTTATACATTATATTTGTCCATTTTACGAATCATCTTTTCTACATACAAAAAAAAAAAAAAAACAACTTTGTCTTCTGCCTCTAAATCAGCAACCATCAGTGTGCTGTACTTGTATTTTGACCTGAGTTATGTAACATGCACTAAGACTATTGTCTCAGTCTCATACTAGTGGATAGATTTCCAAAAATTAAAAAAAAATACTGAGATAAAAAATGATGTCAAGGAAGAAAATTGGTAAGACACGGGGGAAACAGAATAACTAAAGCAAACTGCAAAAACCTCAGCTTAGAAGTTGCCTTAGACTGTCCAGTACCATTATAATAAAGATGGCAGTAGAAGGTGCTAGTGGGTATTGGAGTTCCAAAGACTTGAATTAAAAAATAGTGTACACGGTCAATATGAGGCTCAAACATACTCAATTAACAAAAGTTTCAAAATAATAAATAAAATGCTATTCCCCAAAGGAAAGTCTACTACAAGAGACATTGAGTCTTTGCTTATTTACTTGGTACCAAATGGCAGATATCCAGGGCATTGATAACCAATGTTTTACAGATATGATTTTCAAAGTGTACTTAGTTGAGCAATAAGGCAGTTTTAAAAGATTCTTAACACCCATGTCAGGGAAAAGAAGCAGGCAAGGTGCAGAGTGAGATGTAAAGAGGCTCAGTCAATTGTTTGCTTCCTGGAAAAGTTTTGTTCACTTGGAATTTAGTTATAACAAGATGGGAAAATATGTGTGTTACCCTGTTGCACACAAAGGTTATAACAGAAGAAAATTTCAAATTTTTCACCACTAACAAATAGAAAATATGTGTGAAGATTGATACATTTATGTTCATTTGAGCATCACGTAATTCATATGTACCTTGAAACATTTTATCATACCCCACAAACATATACGCAATTTTATTCTGTCATGTTAAGAGTCAAAGGATGCAATTCCTTAAAACAATCTGGTCCAGTGTGAGCTGTTCATTTCTGAGACAATCTGTGTTTCACTTTAAGGCGTTAAGATCAGAGCACTGTGGTCAACTTACATAATACCAAATAAGCCTCATCTTTCTCCCCAGAAACCTCAGTTCCTCCATTTCTATTTCAGCTTATTGTCTAGTTGTCTATGACTTTGGCTTAGCTCTCTAAGCAGCAAAATGTTTATTGTATGGTTGATTTTTATACCATTACATAAAAGTTACTCAGTCGGGTTGCCTTCTGGAGCTACCTGGCTCAGGCTTGGAGGAAAGATTTTCAGTTGGATTTGAGTATCTGCACTTAAAGCCATGAACCATAGCCTACATATAACCCAAGTATATATAAATCATAACCCTACCAAGACGTTGACTAGGTATTAAATAGCTAAGGTAATAAAACCAAATGGACAAAATTACTTGAGAGAATTTCTTCCATGACTTTCTGATAAATGTAAAATAGATTTAACTTATAAACCAAGGAGCATCTCGAATTTTTTTTTCTAATTATGGGTAACCTGCTTCCTTGAGCCTCTCTTTTTCCAATCCTTATTCCAAGCCTACACTCTGAAAAGTTCCTTAACTCTAGAAGGAGTCATTCCCAGTGACAGCCCAGTTATTTTTCTCTTTATATCACATATTTCAAACGGAAGAAACAATAGCTAACCATATAATTTTATTATCCAGAATTCCCAGGTGTATTACACAGACATTTTTATTTCACTGAGACTTTTAGATTTTTTTTTACATAAAGCTGAACTCAAATGTGTGGTGTAAATCAATAGTTTGTAATAAATTGAATAAAAATTAATTAAAATAAATGTCAGTTGTTTGTATATTTACTGTACATTTGTTTTTTTCCCCTGAGAACTGCACGCCATGCCTTTCTTTGTGCTTATTAGCCACAGAAATATGTTCTCCTTGCAGTGTCCCCTTTTTTTTAATTCTAGAAATTATAATACACAATTTCTTGACAATTTTCGATGCAGGGCTTATCAGGGGGTAAGTTGCTAAAGTTTTGGAGAGTTTTATTATTATTACTATTACTTTTGGCAGTTCGGGTATATAAGAAGCATCCTTTTCGTAAATCTCCATTTTTTTTTCTCCTGAAACCAGTGTTTCAAGACATTTTTCATTAAGAACCTGATACATTAGCTCCGCACTCCATTTTTTTAATTGGATTACTTGATTTGTTGCTGTTTAACTTCTTGAGTTCTTTATATATACTAGATATTAGCCCTCTGTCAGATACAGGGTTGGTGAAGATCCTTTCCCAATCTGTAGGCAGTTGTTTTATTCTGACAACAGGGTCCTTTGCTTTACAGAAGCTTTTCAGTTTCATGAGGTCCCATTTATTGATTGTTGCTCTTAGAGCCTGTGCTCTTGGTGTTCTGTTCAGGAAGTTGTCTCCTGTGCCAATGAGTTCAAGGCTCTTCCCCACTTTTTCTTCTAAGCAGTTTAGTGTGTCTGATTTTATATTGAGGTCTTTGATCCACTTGGACTTTAGTTTTGTGCAGAGTGATAAGTATGGATCTATTTACATTTTTCTACATGTAGACATCCAGTTAGACCAGCACCATTTGTTAAAGATGCTGTCTTTTTTTTTTCCACTGAATGGTTTTGGCATCTTTGTCAAAAATCAGATGTCCATAAGTGTGTGGATTTATTTCAGGTTCTTCCATTTGATTCCATTGATGCACCACTCTGTTTCCAATATTTTTTCCTAATCAAGGGTAAAAGAAATTAATCAAAAATACTTCTTAAAATAATCTAAATTATATTTAGGTTTCCTGAATAATTTTTAAAATGATTTTGTTAAGTGTCCATTGCCAGTATAAACATAACAGAATAACTCTAAATCTGAGTAGAAGTGCTAGATCATATGGCCACTGTGTTTATAATTTACTTGACGCTGTCAGAATATTTATAAATAGCGTATGGTATTTTGAGTTTTACTAGCAATGTAACAGGGCTCCAATTTCATCACAGTATCTTCAGTACTTTGTCTTCCCTTTTGCTTCCAGCTATTATAGGTGGGTGTAAAGATGCCTCACTGTGTCTTTAGCTTGCATTTACTCATGGATAATTATGTTGCATTCAATAATTTTATATGCTTTCAGCATGTAATAAAATATAATTACATATAAAAAAAGAAGCATTGTGGATATGGAATCAGATTTTTAAAGAATTGTGTATGTGAGAATAGAGAACACATGAGTCTCCATTTATGTTTTTCAGATTCCTTCTTAAAAAGAATATGAGCAAACCTTTTGGAATTAGCTTTTCTTTTGGCCAACTATGGGTGGTAAGGGAATAAAGAGAGAACAGACACTTAGAAATGCATATAGAAAAATCAGGTATCAGTTCATGTGTGCTACCTCCGAAGAAAAGCACTTACTAGTGGGATTATCTCGAACCACAGAAGTTTTATTTCATGGGAGAGGTTTGCCTGTTCTGGTAAGAGGCTTCAATGTGGCAAGCACTTGCAGGCAGCAATCTTCTGGAAGGGGAAACTGCAGTTGTTAGTTTTTGAACAGAGGGATCCATGATCCATAAACACCCATACTTGGGCCCTGGAGCGGGGGAGGGGAGGGAAATGATGAGGTTCCTCTGAGGCTTACCCAGGTAAGTGTCAGTTCTGTGACTGTGCGGCATTGGAGTCCCTGGCATGGCGGTGCCCAAATCAACAACACATCTTACTCAGAATTTGAATCACCCAAGGCTTCCTTTATTCCCTAAAATTTACTCGCTTAAATGGATATAATATATGCCATTTCGATTATGATCTAGAAGACAAGCACATAGAAAGACTGAGTGGTACATCCCTGGATGTTAAATCCTACAGTCTACACTCCTATTGATTTTTTTGGCCAACTGAAAACACAAATGTTCTAGTGGTAATCTTTTATTTTATGGCATGAAAGAGAATGTAAATACATCTTCAAAAATTTTATTGGTTGGAAATTACAGGGAAAATATCGTCCAAACAATGAATTTTTAAGATGTACATTTAAAAGTAATTATAATAATGGCATTTTTGTTTTTAATGCAGCCACTAGAAAATGTAAAATGACATATGTAGCCTGCATTCTTTTTCTGATGGAGAGGCTTGTTTTACAGGAACAGATTATATGAAGCTATAACGTTATCAAATGTAGGTTTTATTTTCAGAAAGAGATAATGTTTGTTAGACACAATGCAAGAAATAAAAAAGTTTGAAGTGGCAAGATTTGCATGGTTACTAGCAAGAACACATGAACTGATAATTAATTCTTGTTATCATTACAGTTGATGGTACAAATTGGGTGGTGGGGCTGCGTTATTGTAGCCGTCTTATGATTCATTTATTTAAATATTTGCCTTTTATGTACATTATTGTGATGCTTATACCACATCTACCACAGAGCCACGCTGCACTTCAGCCTCATAGTCCCTAATATTATTAAGTGATTGTACGTTATATATTTGGATGGGAGACTCTCACACTCTCAGAAGAGAAAAAGAGGATGGACAAAGAACAGGTCTCTTGGTGCCCATGGTTCTGAGCTTCACAAACTCATAAGCTGCTCCTCTCAACTCAGAGACTAGTAAATCAACTACTAGGTCCCTTGGATAATTATTTTCTTTTTAAGTGTCTATCAAGTATCTTACAGGCCATTAGTTGGTGAAGTCATCAAAAGAAGATGTACTTCATGACAAGTCTCACTTAAGGCCATCAGCTACTGAATGACAAAAAGCTGCTGATCTAAGCCTCATATTCGCTAAGCCCCAACAACTTAGCTTATTTAAAGGAAAATTATCTAGGTCCTCTCTGTATATGGTCTTTGGTTGATGCATCAGTTTCTGCAGTGTCCCCAGTGCCCTGCTTTTCTTTTCTTTTCTTTTTTCTTTTCTTTTTATTTTTATTTTTTGCTTTGTTGGTCTCCTTGTGGGGGTCCTGTTCTCTCTGGGTCCATATATGCCTTCTGCTATAAGACTCCCTGCTCTCTATCCAAAGTTTGGCTATGAGTCTCTGCATCTGCTGGTTGGAGTCTTTTTGTTTTTTAGTTAAGTTTTCATTTTTTATATTAATTACAGTTTATTCACTTTGTATCTCAGCTGTATCCCCCTCCCACATTACCTCCTAAGCCCACCCTCCATCCCTCATCTTCTTCTATGCCTCTCTCCAAGGCCACATATAGGGGAGGTCCTCCTCTCCTTCCAGGTCTCATTAGGTCTCACCAGTTCTCATCAGGACTGGCTGCATTGCCCTCCTCTGTGGACTGGCAAGGCTGCACCCACATCAGGGGGAGAGGAGGCAGTCAAAGAGCTAGCCACTGAGTTCATGTCAGAGAGAGTTCCTGTTCCCCTTACTAGGGTACCCACTTGTAAAGAGTTGGAGTCTTTTAGAGGACATTTGAGGTAGGCTTCAGTCTTGTTCTCTCTCTTCTACTGCTTGCTTCCGATGTCTACCCTGTTTTCCCATCTGAAGGAAAATTAAGCATCTTCCCTAGGATCCTCCTTGTTGTTTAGCTTCTTAAGGAGTGTAGATTTTAGTATGTTTATTATATATGTATGGCTAAATATCCACTTATAAGTGAGTATATACCATGCATGCAACTCTGCTTCTGGGATACTGGAGAAATACTAAAACAAGAAATTAAATGTTGAGTTTAGGGTGTAATTGCGGGAAATATGAGTACCTAAAAGTGTTATGAATACTTAAATCTCTAAGTCAATAGGATTTTTCTTGACAGTGGGAAACTCTAGATGAGATCACTGAAGGTATTGGTGGTAGTCAAATGGACTGTAAGAGAACAACAATGCAGAGGAATGTGGGCGACGGGGTCCTGAGCGACAACACATGCTGGAGAGGTTGTGGAGAAAGGGGAACCCTGCTCCACTGCTGGTGGGAATGTAAACTGGTACAACCACTCTGGAAAGCTATCTGGCGCTTTCTAAGACAAATAGGAATAGTGCTTCCTCCAGACCCAGCTATACCACTGCTAGGTATATACCCAAAGTTTGTTCAAGTACACAAAAAGGACACTTGCTCAACCATGTTTATAGCAGCTCTATTTGTAATAGCCAGAACCTGGAAACAACCCAGATGTCCATCAACGGTGGAATGGGTACAGAAATTGTGGTATTTTTATACAATGGAATACTACTCAGCAATCAAAAAGGAGGAAATCATGAAATTTGCAGGCAAATGGTGGGATCTAGAAAAGATCATTCTGAGTGAAATATCCCAGAAGGAGAAAGACAAACATGGGATATACTCACTTATATAGACCTATAAGATATGATAAACATAATGAAATCTATACACCTAAAAAAGATAATCAATTGAGCGGACATGGGGTAAGATGATCAATCCTCGTTTAGAAAGACAGATGGGATGTGCATTGAACGTATGACAGGAGTCTACTGAGCGCATCTGAAAGACTCTAACTAGCAGTGTTTTCAAAGCAAAGACTCATGACCAAACCTTTGGCAGAGTACAGGGAATCATAAGAAAGAAGGGGAGTTAGTCTGATGGGGAAAGGATAGGAGCTCCACAAGGACCAAATATATCTGGGTACAGGGTCTTTTCTGAGACTGACATTCAACCAAGGACCATGTATGGATATAACCTAGAACCTCCACTCAGATGTAGCCTGTGGTAGCTCAGTAACCAATTGGTTTCCCAAAGTGAGGGGAACAGGGACTATTTCTAACAGGAACTCGATGACTGGCTCTTTGGTCTCCCCACCCCCGAAGGGAGGAGCAGTCCTGTTAGGCCACAGAGGAGGGCTTTGCAGCCAGTCCTGAAGATACCTGATAAAACAGGATCAGATGAATGGGGAGGAGGTCCCCCCCATCAGTGGACTTGGAAAGGGGCAGGGTGGAGATGAGGGAGGGAGGGAGGGACTGGGAGGGAATGAGGGATCGGGACATGGCTGGGATACAGAGTTAATAAAATGTAACTGATAAAAAAAATAAAATAAATAAAAAAAAAGAAAAAAAAAAGGTATAGCTAACTTTGTCAGTAAGGTTCTAAACCTTCAATAGGTATGAATCCATCCAATCCTCTAATTTAGATATGTATTTTACATAATAGATTTTTACTATTTGCCCTCATGAAATACCATAAAAAATAAAATCTATAATGTTCATCATCTCACAAACTAGATTTGAAAGTTGTGACAAAATGTCAATTTTTATACTAACATCAGATATGTATGGAGCAGAATTATTTGACATGCTAGATAGACCATGTGAATTATGTATTTCTATCAGCCTACTATTTGAACATAATTACGATGTCTGTAGAAAATGTTACACAAGCTTTCCACAAATTAGTTTGCTCCATAGTCATATGTGATGAATTACAACCTTTTAGGGACATTCTAAAATCACTTTCAGTATTACATTTAAATTTTCTTGTTTTAAGTCTAAGTTCATCACAAAAGCCCATGGTCTTACTTTCCATGATGTTCATTTACTTCTGATTTATTGTGTTGGAAGAAACACACACCTAATTTTTTAAAATGTTACCTAAAAGTAAAACTTTAGTAAAGATTTATGACTATAAAGTTAGCTTTGAGCAAGGAAAAAAAAACCTTCTAATCATAACAATGCAGTAATAAATTTTATGGAATGCTTAATTGTTTTTATTATGTTATATTTCTTAGTATAGAAAAAAAATCTTTGGCCTTAACAGTAAACAACTGTTATTAGACAAACAAGTGTTTAAATCATATTCAGATGTGGTTTTAAATTTTCATTTTTACAGTTCTATTTCCTTTGTGGGTTTGTTTATTATATAGAAATAAATATTTATAAAAAGGAATGAAATCATAGTAAGATTATATTTCTGTATTTACTTTCCATAGCCTTCTCTTATAATCTTACTCTTCATAAAACATGTTTTTAAATAATGTGTTTATTTTCTAAAATTTTTATAAATTTATGCAAAGCATTCTGATCACATACATTCACTATTATGATCCTCCAAAGTACGCTAACATCCAAACAAGCCAAGACCTCCCAGCTCAAGTCTAGTATGGCCACTATGGAAATAAGGCTATTAAATATATGCTATGATTTCACTAATCAACTTCTCACTTTTTTCCACCTTTTACTTTGATTTGTGACCCTCCTGTATCTCATGAGGCATCTGATTTGTCTTTCCCTGAAGGCAATCTTAACTTCTGTTACTCCTATCAACCTTTTCTTACCAGTAATTCTGCTTACCTTATCGCTAGCATATCTATCCCCATCTTAATCTCCTCTTCAAAGCAGCAGAACACCTTTAACTAGCTTTCCTTTAGTGTACTGGGCTGATTAATGCTATCAAGAAGGTTCCCTTAGGATTTCCTGAAATTTCTTTGACGTTTGAGAAAAAAATTCTAAACTTTGCCCTTTGGTAGAATATGTTACCTGACAAGGTTCATTTGGTTTATATAGCTGGCCCATATAAAAATAGCTAGGCAACACACAAATATGTTTAGCAAGCAAATGTTTTTGTTTGTTTTCTTTCTTGTTTGTTTGTTTGTTTTATCATAAGGTGAAGGAGACGAATGTTTGGGATGGCATAGGGCATCTGCTCCATGTGATGTGGTCTTTTTGAGTGTCATCCTTCAGTGGTTTGATTCCAATTTTACAGGTTCTAAAAGCTCCTTTATGAAACTCTGAAGAGCGCTCTATCAGCTCTTCCCAGTCCCTTTTAGTGTGTGTCAGAACACTTGGTCTTTCCTTTGCTTCATCTCTTATTGGTTCTGATAACTTTTTTCTTACAGGTAAACTTTGAGTGGATTTTGTCAGCAGGCCCATTAAACACATCTATATTTAAGCCGAAAGGCTTTGCTGACATGGAGAGCCAATAGCCTCTGCTAGATCCGAGAGGAAACTCTGGAACTCAGATGGAGGGAGTTGGAAACCAGAAGTTTAAGAAAGTGTTATATAGTTAATCCAGTCCTACATTCATTCTAATGCCATAAATAGATTTTTTAATTTTTATAAATTTTACATTTGTACACAGTAAATGTGATCACAATGAAATGAAATGTGATCACAATGAAATGTGTTTCAAATGTGTTTCAATGAAATGTGTTTCATTCTCACTCTCCTGATACCTTTCCCATCATGACTTCTCCAAAATTCGTTTGTTTTTTTTTTAAATAAGCCACTCAGTTCAGTTAGCTTGTCTATAAATCCACGAGTGAATGGCATTCCATGGGAGCATTGAATACTTCCAATGGTCAAATCTAAAACAAAACAAAACAAAAAAAGCAAAGGAAGGAAGGAAGGAAGGAAGGAAGGAAGGAAGGAAGGAAGGAAGGAAGGAAGGAAGGAAAGAAGGAAAGAAGGAAGGAAGGAAGGAAGAAAAGAAAGAGAAAAAGAAAAAGAAGGAGCCAGGCACTGTAACCAACACCTGCAATCCCAACACTCAGAGAGTCAGAGGCAGGTGGATCTCTATGAGTTTGTCACCAGCCTGGTCTACAAAAGGAGTGAAGGACAGCCAAGGCTACAGAGAGAAACCCCCGTTTCAAACAAACAAGCAAAAAACAAAAAAGAAAGAAAGGAAAGAATGATTCTATTTCTTTCAACTACCCACTTCCAATAATTTTTTAGTAGGGGCTGATACCTAAGTATCATCTATGCCGAAACTTTGGCTTGCTTGATCGTTCATGGGTCTTGTACATGTAACCACAGATTCCATAAATTCATGAATGAAATTGTCAAGTTATGTTCACACTACATCATTTCACAGCACTCTTCCACATCTTTTGGCTCATGTGTTCTATCTTCTCTTCCGTGATGTTCTGTGAGCCTTGGTGGTGGTGTTGATAGACGGTCCATGTGATGGTATGAATGATAATGGAATCCAGAGGCCCACAGACATTGACACTATTAGAAGATGTGTCATCTTTGAAAGAAGTGGGTCCCTGGAGTTGGCCTTTGAGGTCT